>NC_088863.1:22190083-22373819 GCF_032884065.1 Artemia franciscana | reverse complement strand
ACTCACCGCAGCACCAAGCCACCTGAGGCCTAGGTTTGCAGACATATCTTCCTATTCTTCCAAACTTTTTTAACTATGAAAAAACACCCTGAGCCTTGGCTATTCTACTTTTGACATCTCAATGCTCCACCGTCTTTACTAATAATACTACCAGGTAAGTGAGGTTGTCCACCTATTCAATATTTCCGTTACCCAGCGTTACCTTTTCATTTATTTTCGAACCTACTTCGGCACCCTGAACTCATGAAACCTCTAAATAATTCATTCATTTTGCTCACACTTCCATCTAGGATGCTTAAATCTAACTTCAGAATAGTTTTTCCTGCCCATTTGATTCTGCAGTCTCCCAGTGCCTTTCCTGTGCTTCTTACGACAAAATGATCCATATAAAGGGGGATAGAACAGAACTCTGCTTAACTCCTGATCCAATACGAAACCAGCAGCTAATATTATTTCCTATCTTAACAGCAGAAGTGTTATTCAAACTGTTCGTGGTAATAAACTGTAAGTAAGGAGCAACCCGGCTCAATAGTAACCAAAACTCTAAAAAACGGAATTTCGATACCAATAGATATGTCAGAAGAATTGGGGTTTTTATGCTGGCTTAAATATATAAGTTTCAATAAGTTTAGTCTTACCCATCAAAGGTTACGAGCCTGAGATCTTCATAACTGGTTTAAATAACCTTACTAATGGCATTTCCCTGTATCCGCAGAATTCTCAGAAACAAGAGATTTACTGAAAGCACAAAAGTGCTTTTACAAAAATTAGGAGAAGACAAGTCCTTAAGTAGCCTACAGAGAACAAAAGAATAAATTATGAGGCCCAGTAGCCTCTCATCACACATGGAATCACTAAATTTTAACATACAATTTTGCTTGACTAACAAAGTCAAGCTATCTTGGTTTTCAGTGAAGTTAAAACAAAAAAGGATACATATCAGTGCTTGCATGCTCGAAATAATAGTTAGCCTACCATTCCTGAATCGGCGTCAGGTGGGAAAGGTTTCTCTCGCTAGACTTTTCGCACTAGTTTTCTATAATTCTAGAAACATAATTAGTTGGTTTATTTGCACTAGTTTATTGATATATATTAAATTAGCTGTGAAATAATAATTATTGTCCGTTTTAAGTTTCAACTTCGCTCTTTACTTCCCTTGAAAAAACTTAGTTTTTTAAAAATTAATTACCTAAAGGCGTAATAAGTATGTTTGTGATAAGCAATTCGGTTCATACCAGAATCAAACCTTTACCTCTATGATTACTACAATAAGTTTGATCACAACTTAACAATTGATATATTGATACGCGTCAAAAATCATATGTACCATTTTAAAAATATTCATCTAACTTCGTTACCATATTCACTGTACTTCATTCTGTTCAGCTATATTCACAAACCACCACATTTGAGAACACCACAAAATCAATGCCATTATCCTCATTATTTCTCAATTCTTCCAGTTCAATATCTCATTCTTTGCGAAAAAATTCCTTTACTTTTAAATCATAATTATTTTCTCATTATTTCTTATATCAAGTCCTTGAACTTAATTATGAATTAGCGAATTCTCTAAATGTTCCGCCCATCTTAACTTAACACTCTTGAGGCACCATCCCTATCTTTAGCTGGGACTAGTCCTGACGGACTACCTCCCTCTCAGTTGCTTAGCATATAAATACAGTTTCTTACTATTATACCAGACGCATGCATCTTCAAGATCCTCAGCAATTTCATCCATAGTCCTTCATTTTCACATCTCCCAATTCTCGTAAGGATACCTCTGATAGAAGTATCATACAGAAACTCTCTCTACCAAGCTAAAAACCTTTTCGCTAATATTTCTTGCTGCTTTATTAATTTGGTCCCTAAGACATCCAACATTAATCCATCCTTCAATTCCATATCCAACTGTTCTTGGAACGCTCCTCTAAACTCTCATCCTGGAGTCCAACAGCGTCATAACTACCTGGTAAGTAGTTACCCATCCTAAAATCCCGCTTTAAATTAACGCTGGAGACTATGAGACTTTGATCTTAGCGTTTAATTTCAATACGACTAGTCCATAACAGTGAATAACATAGCAAGGAGGTGGTTAGTCGACCCAAATAAAAACTCGAAAGCACTAACCATCCTCACAAACCCATGCAGTGCTGCGTTGCTTAACTGACTATAATTTTTCTCGAGGGATGTCACTCACCATGGTCAGCCTGCAACGCTATTTGCAGTTACGGTTCGTGTGAAGCAAACTAATAAGAGTCCGTCGTGACGCTGGACAGGACGGTAGGGTCAACTTCCCATGGATTAGCAGAGAGGAAGAACCTAATACAAGGCGAAGATTCACAAAAGTATCTCAATACTCAAGCATTTCCAGGTTTTTATACACAAGCTATGCCCTTCGTGGCATTTTTCTGGGGTTTCGCTTGAAGACTGCGAATGTTTCGGAGGCTAGGCCTCGAGGCTTAGAGGCTTTTAGGTCCTTTTAAGATAGGCTAAGCTTCTTTAGAAAGGCTCTAAGACCAAAGAAAACTATTTACTTGTGTAAAATTTAGTACACAGGAGGGGGAAGGGGGTCAGTGTGACTTCCTCTAGGATTTCCTTAAAGATAAACCAATAAATGTGCCGTAGTTCTTAAGAAATAAGTATTAGTGAATTAAGAGGCATTTTTTGCGGACTTAAATATCCAAAAAGAAAGAGAGAGAGAGAGAGAGAGAGAGAGGAGAGAGAGAGAGAGAGAGAGAGAGAGAGAGAGAGAGAGAGAGAGAGAGAGAGAGAGAGAGAGAGAGAGAGAGAGAGAGAGAGAGAGAGGAGAGAGAGAGAGAGAGAGAGAGAGAGAGAGAGAAGAGAGAGAGAGAGAGAGAGAGAGAGAGAGAGAGAGAGAGAGAGAGAGAGAGAGGAGAGAGAGAGAGAGGAGAGAGAGAGAGAGAGAGAGAGAGAGAGAGAGAGAGAGAGAGAGAGAGAGAGGAGAGAGAGAGAGAGAGAGAGAGAGAGTGAGAGAGCGAGAGAGAGGAGTCGAGAGAGAGAGGAGAGAGAGAGAGAGAGAGACAGACAGACAGACAGACAGAGAGAAAGAGAAAAAAATAAGGAGAGATACACATTCTTTGTTATATAGAGCCAAAAGAAAACAGAATGTAAACTTCGTTCCTTTTCGTTTAAAACGCTGAAGGTCCAACAGGTAGAGATTAAATCTGACACCTCGCCTTGTCTGAGAAAGGATTTAGTCGCTTTCAAATTCCATTAGCAAGTCGGTCTCCGAACAGCTAGGCACGAAATCCTCTTTCTTACTGTCACAAATCACCAAAAATCGGTATATTTAGTGTAAATTAAAATAGCGACGAAAAATAGCGACAATTGAACTTCGTTGAAGTAAGGATTCTAAGGCTGTTTTAAAAGTTTTAAAATACATTATTAGTTTTAATTCTCACATTTTTATGTAAGTTTATATATATATATATATATATATATATATATATATATATATATATATATATATATATATATATATATATATATATATTCTGGCGTTGTTTCTACTTAGTGTTTGTTTGGTAAATTAAAATAAGCAGAGAATAAGTCAAAAAAGGCTTTTAAAAAGACCTAAACAGGATCGTCTTAAAAAAATAACAGCCCAAGGAAAAACTTTAACTTCTGCTTGCGAATATACCATGCTTGGCAGGGTCTAGAACCACTTTCCCAAAACAAAAGGCTGTTTCGCACATTTTCGAAACTTCACAGTGGAGCTAAATAAGGTGACTGTAGCTGTTCATGATAATATTTCCCTTTATGAGATAACCGTAAAATTTTTGTATATTTCTTGCAGTAATCGATTGGTTACATTAAAATAATCGAGGATAATAGAAATTTCAGATACACGTCACCGTTCACTATTTTCACATACTCCCAAGTGAATTTGGAGGATCTACGAACGGAGGTTAAATACACCTTTGTAAATGCTCCTACACAATAAAGAGCCACAAAAGAACTCTTAGAAACACTACAACTCTTCTGGAAAAATAACAACAATCAAATAAACCCTTCCCTTTCGTGCACAACAATAGTTTCCTGAATAATATGCTTATTGGTTGATCGAATAAGAAAGCAAAAAAAGAGACCTTTACAATTTTCGTCGATACTAAGTTTTCTCGTCAAGTTCGGTCGGCCGAATCGAATAAAGAAATCAAATTTTCTTCTACAAAATGAAATAAACCTTTTTTAGCACGAAGATCCTATTTTTTCATAATTGCAGCGACAGCTGCAACGTAGTAAAGAACAAACTCTATATTATTAATATTATTATTATTATAATTATATAATATTATTTGGATTAATTTTAATGGTCAAAGTTCATAGCGAAAACAAATTTATGGTAAATTTGAAATCTTGAACAAAAACAAAGTCGCTTTTTTTGCAGAGGTAGCAAAGATGTTTCCTTTTTCTTCGCTTGATTTTTCCCTTCATCTTTAGCGGGACACTGGAACAACATGGAGTCCTGTTTCAATGCTCGTTTTAAAGGCAATTCTCATGTCTAGTACCTTTGTAACTACTAAAAACTTGCTATTGAAACAAAACGCACTTTTTGACAGGAACTGCATCTTCCTGTAAAAGATGACGAGTTGACAAACACTGGCCCGCCTCAAGACAGGCCAACACTATATAATAAGATTAAAATCGAGCTTCTGTACCCGAAAAAGGCTGAAACACAAGTTTAAAATTGAGTCCTAGGTCCCTCCGGAAAATATCCCCGGAAAACAGTCCCTAAAAATACCCCCCTCCAGCGGAAAATACATACCCGCTGAAAGGAAATTATTCCCAAAAGTTTTTTCCACCACTAAAAATTCCTTCAAACCCCCCCCCCCCCAGCACAAACTCCCCCGCGAAAAATGACCGTAAGTTTCTCAATAACAAATACTATCTGTAAGCAATGAACACATTGCAAAAGCAATTAGATTTCTATTTACCTAATGGCTCAATGAGAGCTGGGATGTTTTGGCATTAAAAAGCATCCTTTGAGATATCTCCCTTCCTCCCTAACTACAAAACAATCAAAGACCCCAATTTTTTAATGCCAAAACATCCCAGCTCTACTCAGCCATCAGATAAATACAGCATTAGTTCTAAGGGAGAGATGAAGGGAGGGTGGCGGAAGAGACTGATGTATAATTCCTAGGGCCGTAACCAGGATTTCTTTGATGGGAGTTACTTTTTTGGGGAAGGAGGGGGGTACAGAATAAACTTTAAAAAATGCACCAAAAATATGAAACTAGTATCTACTCCCTTATGACTTCAGGGAATATTTCTGTTCTACGCTGTTATTATGAAAGTAAAGAGTAGCATTAAACCAAATAATGAGCAGAAATTATTCCGTATAGGCTAGGGACTGTCCCTTCCTCATCCACACCTCGCCCTCATTGACACAGAAGCTTCGGAGGGTGCTCTTTAGATCATAAATTGAGAATCCCAGTCCTTTTTTTATAAGCTGGAAGTGACAAACAAATACAAAGTAGAGACAATAGGGAAAATCTTTTCAAGACAGTGGAAATTAGTTCTGTGGATATTTCGGCCCTATGTCCAAGGGCCGTCTTCAGCACAATACAAGAATAAGAGAGAATCATATATATATATATATATATATATATATATATATATATATATATATATATATATATATATATATATATATATATATATATATATATATATATATATATATATATATATATATATATGTATATATATATATATATATTCTCTTATTCTTGTATTGTGCTGAAGACGGCCCTTGGACATAGGGCCGAAATATCCACAGAACTAATTTCCACTGTCTTGAAAAGATTTTCCCTATTGTCTCTACTTTATATTTGTTTGTTATGGAAAGGCAGTGTGGTTTTCGTCGCTATTTTTAAGCTGGAAGAGATCAACGAGCCACGGGGGAGGTTTGTTTCCTGGGGGTATTTTCCGCAGGAGGATATTTTCCACGGGAGTACTTTCCAGAGGGAATTTCCACGGTGGCAAGTGTATTTTTCAGGAAGGGTTCTTTCCACAGGGAGAAATTTTCCGCGGGGGTAGTTTCCTCCGGTGGGGGGTATTTCCAGGGGGCAGTAAACGACTATAGCCAGATCTAACTTGTATTTAATCCTTTGATGGGGTACACAAGTATGATTTTAGTCTAAATATTGTTTTGGCTTTTCTTGAGGCGGGCCAATGTTTGTCAATTCATCGCCTTTAATGGAAAAAACGGAGTTCTTGTCAAAAAGTGCATTGTATTTCCGGGGGGGGGGGGCATATGCCGGCCGCCACAAAATTAATCTTTATTTTTATAACGATTAAAAAACTTGTTCTACAAAATAATTTTTTTAAAGAAAAGTAAAGAACTCTATTAAACCAAAAATGGGCAGGAATAGAATTAAATAACCAACTAAGTAGGCGTAAAATTACCATAAATCAGCATCAATATATAAACGAAACCCTAAATGAACAGAAATTACAACAAATAACCGAGTCAAGCTGAAAGCAAGCAGAAACTAACATGAGTAGGGCTCAAAACCCAGATGCTTTCCCAAGGCCAGAAGCCTAGAAATAAAAAAGCACCTAGAAATTAAAGGACATTTAGGATTTTAGGGGCCTATGCCCTCCCCCACCTGCGTAGTCCCTGCTTTCGGGTATCAGAGCATCATAAGTGGTTGAGTACAGTTCCAAAAATTCTTGTCGTCGGAACATTTAGCAGAAGAGGTTTTCAACTCTCAACCAAAATTCATGGGAAGTAATACTAAGTGTCTTCTTTTTACTATTTGGAGGGAGTCTACACATAATGCAAAACTTGTTGGAGCACGGACAGGTACGGGGCTACTTAAATTTTTCTTCAGAAAGTCTATTAAAAGGCTTTGTTAAGTCTCAGTTAAACTTAGTGGGATTTTTTTTCTTCTTTTTAACAGGGTTTCTCCGGTGGAATCACAGAGCAAGGTTGAAAATTAAACGAATGAATGTGTGGATCTAGTTGTGAAATCACTTAGCGATAAATCGGTGAGAATACGCAATGTCTCAGTTATACCCAGAGTTGCCACACCTAGGTATTTATCACTATTTCTAGTAATTTTTTCGATGACCCAAACAAAAAATCACTAAATCAGCATATAAATCACTAGGTTATCGGAAAGAATCCCTAAACATCCCAAAGAAAATCACTGAAATCTAGTAAATTTTTCGCTGGACGGCAACCCTGGTTATACCTTTTGAAACTTGTATTTCTGAGGAGGAGGGAAATTGGGAACAGTTCTAAATTCCAATCATCAGGGGTTCGTCAGTTCTCAACCAAACTTTATCAGAAACAACACTTGTTGTTTCTGGTTGATTGAGGTTGATTAAACCTCTATAGCGGAGGGGGAAGGTGGTTCTTGTAATATGCAGTATTCAAGCCGAACTTGGTGAGATACAAGAACTAGGCTCATAGTTGTGTATTTTTATGATTGGTAACTGATCCACCAGCTATATAAGGTAAAAGGTACCAAAACATCTTTTCATTAGCCGAATTTCTAGTCGACTTTTGTTGCACGATTTTATTTGACAAAAACCTGGTCACCACCTATAATTATTGTGATGGTTGTGCGTACTGGATCGGACCTTTGCGAAAGGAGAGCTGCATTATTGTGATCTGTTTCCATAAGACATGTCTTATCGGGTCGCAACTTAATTGGGCACAGATTACCAGCTACACTTTTATTTCCATTTTTCTAATTTTCAAGTTGAAACCGATATGTCTTGCTAATGTGTTTTGCTCCAAAGCTAAGCCTAATATGGGTAACAGTTGTAATGAAATTAGCATGGCCATGGCACCAGAGATCTTAGTTTTTATTTATGATCCATATGTATATAATTCTTTAAGTGACTTAATTCTTCCGACAAACATATTTCTATATGCGATGTGCTTACATGAGAGTCGTATTATCTGTTCTTTCACTTTCCATCAAGTCAATTGCACAAATACGGTTACCCCCATTTTTTCTAAAAATCAACAAGAATGGAAAAAAAAACAAAACATTCCTGTACCTTTCTAGTCTACAAAACGATTGTTTCCAGGGTCTAAACTTGATTACTTTAGGTAGGATTATCTAGTTTGCGATGGTTGTATTCAGGGGCACCAACTAGGGACAGGGGGGGGGGTGAATTGAGCAGAATCATTTATATTTCGTCTTATTCTTTTTATGGAAATTTGAATTGATTCAATAGCACTCTGAATCAATTCGATTCAGTAGTATCCTTATATACCATTATGGTAACAACTAAAAGAGTAGCCTACCATTTAAAGGCGTACCATTTAAAAAGGTAGCTTACCATTTTAAGATCCTAATTTAAAGGCGGTTCAACCGCAGTTATTCATTTGTCATAAATAAGGAGTGGCTAACTTAATGTATTACGTAAGATATGAGTAGGACAAACTTAAAATAAAACAATATTACTAAAAGCTACAAAAAAGCCACCCATAAGGTCATGGAATTCAGAGCAGTCACTCATATTTGTTTGCTTATAACTATTCTTTTATCGGTTGTTCCAATCGTCTAGACTAGACACTATTAACTCACGCTGCGTTTGCAGCATTGTCTGTTTAAATATGAAGTATTCTTTTTTTAAATAACGAGATAAAACCGATTTTATTCCAAAAATCTACACTCAAATGTAGCCATATGGTTGATTATACCGTACAAATTTTATTAATAGGATGAAATAAAATTTTAAATTCAAATTTCAAACTATTCCAAAATTTTAATAAATGTAGAATCAAATAAAATTAAAAATAAAGAGTTTATCAATTTGTTTTTGTTTCTGTCTTTGCAGATGTACTTGATCTTTGTCAATGATGGGTGACTTAGATTCAAAATTTAGCACTCTTGGAACCGAACTCACAGATTGGGGTTTAGTTAATCAATGAATTGGAAGTAGTTAAAATTAGTGCTTTAGGAAAGTATTAAAGCTAAGAACAACTTTTTCTTTCTTGTTTAGCGTCATCAAACAACCCAGAATATAACATGGAAATAAACATTTTCTACGTTTGGTTGCACCACAGTAAGGTAGCTGTTTTAGGAGCATTGATACACGTCGTCAGTATTCAAAGTTGATACAAGAGGCTATTTTCTGGGATTCATCTGATACATAGTGCGATGAAAATCATTGGGACAGTCCCACTTGATACCCCTTGTCTTTTTTCAACATTGAAAGTTCTTGCACAGAACAAGGATTCTATAAACTATTTTTAACATCTACTGGATGTGTCCAATCGATCCTGAAGTATTCTAAGTACAGCTGCACGCCCTACTTCAAAAGACAGGCCTCGTGTATCCAGTTTTAATTTCCAGACGGAGTTTCGCTCCCCACCTAGAAACAGTTTCTTCCACGTGGAGATCTATAGTTCTCATTGAAATCCTAAAATTTTCAGGAGTGGTACAAACAATGTTTCCAGGATAGTACGCAATACGGTGGTCTTTATTGGTATATCGATCGGAATCGGTCTGCAATCCCCGTTGCCGCACGGAATCGCTTAGTAAGAAATCCTATATCTGCATAGTAACTATTCCGTTTCCATGGGGGAAAGAAATTTTACCAGATATTCTAAGTAGGAGGCAAAAGCAAACATTCAAACTCTAAAGTTTGCAGGTCAATGGACAAAGCTACGATGAAAATGGCATCAGAATATAAACGACATAAAGTAGCTAGAAATGAGAAATAAATTAATAAAAGATAATAGGAAAAATCAGAACCAAAGATAAGCGTCAAATATGACGAAACGAGTGTTCCTTATTTGGATATTAATAGTACTATAGAATTAATTGTACCAGGTAAGGCGAAAAAAACGGTTGATCATACTGCAGGAACTACAAAAAGAACATCCAAAAGAAAACACTTCCTAAATATAATCAAATAGTTCGTGGTAACGAACTATAAGTAAGGAGCGACCCGGGTCAATAGTAACCGAAACTCTAGAAACGGAATTTTGATATCACTAGATATATCAAAAGAATCAGATTTTTATGTTGATTTCAAATACATAAGTTTCATCAAGTTTAATTTTACCAATCAGAAGTTACGAGCCTGAGGATATTTGCTTTATTTAAAAATAAAGAGGGAAATACCCCCTAAAAGTTATAGAATCTTAATGCAAATCACATCATCAGATTCAGCATATCAGAGAAACCTACTGTAGAAGTTTTAAGCTACTATCTGCAAAAATGTAGAATTTTATTTTTTTTTGCCAGAAGAAAGATCATGCATGGGAGTTTTTGTTCCCCCCCCCCAGGATGATCGTATCGACCCAGCGGTCTTAGAACATTGCGAGAGGGCTCATTCGAACGGAAATTAAAAGTTCTAGTGCCCTTTTTAAGTGACCGAAAATTGGAGGACAACTAGGCCCCCTCCCACGCTCATTTTTTCACAAAGTCACCCGATTAAAATTTTGAGAGCCATTTTGTTTAGCATAGATGCAAAATCTAATAACTATGTCTTTGAGGATGATTTAATCCCCCATAGTCCCAGGGGAGAGGGCCACAAGTTATAAACTTTGCCCGTTATTTATATTATTGGTTATTGGGAAATATACAGACATTTTCAGGCGGGATTTTTTCTGGTAGGAGGGGAATTCGGGGATTATGTGGGAGTATCTTTCATTGAGAGAAGATAATTTTACATGAAGGGGGCACCAGATTTCCCCACATCATTTAAAAAACGATCAGAAATTGAATAAAAAACAAATTTTTTCAACTGAAAGTAAGCAGTAACATTAAAGCTTAAAACGAACAGAAATTATTACGTATATGAGGACGTACACCTCATCGTCAATACCTTACACTAAAGTTTTTTTTAGCGTATTTAAAAGAGCTATTTACTCAAATTAAATGGCCTTTCTAACTCCTGAAAACTTTCAAAACGGTATGTCCCAAGAATAACGTTCCCTTCAAGGAAAATGTTCATATGTCCCTCGAAGAATATCTCAAAGCACGCTGTTTCTGTTTAAACCAAAATTAATTATCTATCTCCCAGCACCCATTAGCCTTTTTGCTTTTAAATGCACCACAAATGCCGCCTCACTATTGCCCCAAAACATAAAATCTAAATTTGATTCTGATTCGATGGTAAAAGCAATATAGTCCGGAAAAAAGCATTCCATAACCTCAAAGGTACAAATTTACGAGGTGACGCAATGGATTCATCTTGCAAAACGGGGCCAGGGATTGAATCCTGGCTGCCGCAAAGTTCGACGGCAGCCTTGCTACTTTTGTCCTTGTAAAAAGCCCCAGTAGGTGAACATCAACAATTGTCAACGCCCAATGCACCATCAATGCCCCCGGAGGATCATCTTTTCCCTTATTCTATTATTTAATTTACTTTAGAAATTAGTAGTCAGCATTTAGCACAAGAACCTAACCTCTCTCCTCTATTTTTTAACAAGTTGTACGAGTTCCAATGACTACATGAATTCCTGTGATTTCAATGGTTGAATTTTCATTTCAATCCGCCGCCTTTTTTAGGTATCTCAAGCTATTTTCGATTATCCAATAAATTTGCTTAGGCAATATAGCTTTAGTGTTAATAAACACCTAAATAATAGTTGCTAATACTAAATCAGCTTCAAACAGTATTTTTTTTTTTAACACTTTTTCTCAATAGCTGAGACCATGAACAAATAAAGGCAGGCCGTTTTTCGCTGATTGTCTTAAATTTCATCAAGACACAAGAATGATCATATTCACAAGCCTATGCTGCAACTAAGACCTTTGCGTGAATATGCTCAGATCCGATTCAAGCTTATCAGATTTACTTTTAATCTTTGAAATACAGGGGATAGATTCTCAGAGGCTTGCACAATTTCTAAGCCCCATCTAGCTTTCGCACGAAAGTAAGAAAATACTTTATTTTAAGTTTAGCATAAAGCTGAAGCCATGGAGGATCTCTTTACTGAAATTTTAGACCGCCGAATTTAATGGTCCAGTTGCCATCAGACTTCAAAATTTCGTAAGTTACCGATCAACTAGACTACAAAACGTTTCAGACAGCTAGTGGCTGGATACTAAAGAACGGCAGAGCAAAGTGGGGTTGATTTTATTTCCTTTTTTGTCTTCTTTTTCCTAGGCCCCTTTGTATGGATGCAGTTGTCGTAGAAACTTAGGAAGGTGTTCATTCGATTGCAAATTGAAAGTAAAGTTCTATAGTTCTTTTTAGGAGTTAAAAGTGATTGGGGGACCAGCCCATCTCTGTCGTCCTTTTTAGCTGCTGTTCCCTTGAAGACACCAGATCAGAAATTAAAGACAGTCGTTTTGTTCGAAATAGTTGAAAGGCCAAATAACCATGCCTGCATGGATGGCATGAAACCCCACGGTCCTCAGGGTAAGGGCTACAAGTTATTCAAGTTGCCAATTGCTTACATATAGCTTCTGTTCCATGGGCACCACAACATCGCTGTAGAGCAAGTAGAGCAAAAAAAAGTTTTTTTAAGTAAATTTTTTCAGATAATTTTTTTTTATTTAATTTCCAACTGTTTTTCAAATAATTACAGAAAATCCCACCGAGCAAAATTTTCACTAAAAACTCCCTCTCCAAAGAAGATTTACCCGAGGATCCCCCAGTAGAAAATCCTATCCCCCCCCAAAAAAAAATGAATAATAGGCCAATTGCTTAACTTAAAAACCATACCCACAAACTGTGGGGGTTATGCAATCTCCACAAAGGCATAGTCACTGGACCAGCTTAGATTCAGCATAGTTATGCTGAATCAAATGCATATCTCACAATTTTGGTTGGATTTCTTGGGGGAATGGGGGTTGGAGGGGGTCTAGTTACACTCCAATCTTTTTGAATACTTAAAAAAGGCGCTAGAACTTTTGATATTTGTTTGAATACAACAATTCCTTCAATTAAGCAATAAAAAAGAACTATGTCAATTAAAAACGAACAGGAGTTAATTGGAAAAAAAATCCTAAAAAAAACTTTTCAAAGGGAAGTAAATAGCTATATTAAGCGTAAGAAGATCAGAAATGAATTCAGACAGTAATGCAAGCGTAAAATGAATATAAATCACTACTAACTACTACTAGTACTACAAACTACTGCTGCTAAGATTACTACTATGACTACAACTACGGCTACTATTACTACGACTACTAGTTATACTACGACGACAACTACTACAATGACTACTACGACTGCTACTACTACAACTACCGCTATACTACTACTACTAGGCCTGCTGCTACTATTTCTACTGTTACCTCAACTACTACTATTAGAGCTATTGGGCTAAGACTACTACTACTACGATTCCTCCTATTACTACTACTACTACGATTAATTTTACTATGAATATTACCGCTACGACTACTACTGCTACTACAACTACATAGGCTATACTACCATTACGACAACTACTTCAACGATTACTGCTACTATGATTGCTATTTCTATAACTAATGCTGCTATGATTACTAATGCTACGACTCCTTCTACGACTACTACTACGGCTACTACTACTACGACTACTAGTTATACTACTACGACAACAACAACTACTACTACTAGGCTTTCTACACTACTACTACTACTATGATTACTACTCCGTCCACTATTAGTACCACGGCTGCTTCAACTACTTACTACCAAGACTACTTATACTACGAATACAACTACTAATACTACTACTACAAGTTATACTACTACCACTATGACGTCTACTTCTACGACTACTCTATTAAGACTACTACAACGGAGAAAAGAGAAAAAATTACAAATGTTTCTTTTAAAGGGAATTATCCTTTACCATTAAAAAAACTAGATCAATTAAGACGAACAAAAATTAATTTGAAAGACTTTTTCCATAAAAGAAGTTTCTCAAAAGAAAAGTAATGAGCTACATTAAACCTAAGACGAACATTTTTTTTGTTGCTTAAAAAAAGACGCTAAAACTTATGGTATCTGTTTGAATGGGTTCGCTCCTGATCTTCTAGGATCAGCACATCCGTGACCTTTTGTCTGGTAAAAAAGAAAATGCAAAATTCCACATTTTTGTAGATAGGAACTGGAAACCTCTAAAGTAGTGTTCTCTGATATGCTGAATCTGTGCTGTACTTTTAGTTAAGATCCCTTTAGTTTTTGGGGTGTTCAGCCAAACCTAAATACATTTTAGACGTTTTCCCTTTTATAAAGATAATAAATCCAACATTTTTGAGATTGCAAGATTGGCTCGGCGAAGCAATATTCGCGTGGTATCAGATCTATTCTTTAGGCTTTAAGTAGCTCGTGTCGAAACTTCTCCTGGTAATTGGTTAACGTGAAAATAAGCTCCCAAAAGAAGCTGCCCCCTACAGAAACTTCATATGGTAACCAGACGACACGTGGGATAGCTCAGTATTTTCTTTTTTTTTTTTTTAAATTATTAATCTTACGTAGGGTCACCTTTCAAGCGCATCCCAACACTTCTGCAATTTTGTTTCATCCCTAGTAGAATACCGTGGATGTGAACAATCTGATGTGATTAAACCCAGGCAAGCCCATGAAAAGTGTTTCAAGTCCCGACTTTTGTCTACCATGCTGTGGTCTAACGCATATTGACTAGGCGGCTTTTCTGTCTTGTGTCTCGGCCCAAATTCATCCCTGTGTTGCCTGTGTGTGTCCCTTGTTTGATTGGATCTCCGTGTGACTGAGCTGTACGTCATTCACAGTGTCATTCACAGTGACACTGTGAATATCTGTTTTGAGTCTAGTAAATTTGAACGAATCAGTTAACGAACAATTTAGGGTGCAAAAGATCTTCACTAGGCCGTTGACTTTCGTTAACCAGTCGCTATAGTGCAAGGAAGCAGCAACCAGTCTAAAGGTTTATTAAAGGGACCAGACGGTTTGTGATATGAAATTACAAAATCAGGGCGACTGGTCGCCGAAATGATTATTTATTCCGTCTCCGACTAGACCAATAACTAATAGCACAGACCATGAAATGTAACCGAAAACTATTGCAACACAGTTTGGAAACATTCCCGTGGAGCTTGCCTAGTAACTAATGAGCTAGCTATATTACAATTAGCCGAAATGTCAGTTTTCTGAAATCTCAGTGATTTAGTAAATTTTAAGTAGGCATCCTTTTTGTTCTTGCATGGTTACGCAAACTATTTTCCATGCAATTACTGTTTCGTGTCATATCTGTTTTAGTAGTCTGTCTTCGTCACAGCATAATCATGGTTACAGCAATAGCTGCAAGCCAGTAAAGAGTAGACCACGGCCCAAAGTAACAGAAAGTTCAAAACGTGTTTTAGAAAAAAAACTATCTAGGGAGAAAATTTTGCAGTTAAAAGCTGATTAGGGAATGGTAACTACTATTTAAGTTTATTTGAACAATAAAAATTTTGCACCAAAACAGACTTAGGTGAACTTGGAAAAACAGTTTGACACCCCTCAAAAACAGGGCTTATCAAAATGAAAACTAGACCATACGAATCCCCTTGGTCAAAAATGACAACCCAATGTTTTTCAGCCCCGGAGGATATCATAGTCTCAGTTCTACCCTGTGAATCATTTATGGGTTTGTTTTCTCCGGCGTTAGCTGTAGAAAAGCTGTTTCAGGACTAATTTTGAATATCATGGTAAAACTCACGTGGTTTCTACAAATCTGTCTTAACAACACCCTGTAAAGTGGCAGAGGACACCAATAATGTCACTTTTAGATCTTGGTCCTGGAGTGAAAAGGCTGGAAAGCATAATGAACTTACTAAATTACCATGAGATCTCTATGGTTGTTAACCTTTAAATGGAAGTTTAAAATCGTTCCCTCTTGAATACTTCCCTCCCGGCCCACTTGGTAAATGAGAAGAACAACAACAACAAAAAAAGATTTGAAAGATTAATAATGGAAAAAGTTATATTTCAATTTGATTCAGGAATAGTAATTGTTATTTATTGTTGTCAAACAGTAAAATTCCATTCCGAAAACACGACTTTTTAAAGTTTTAAAATAAACTTGACACCCCTTAAGAACAACAGCAGCGCATGGAATGGGGAGTATACCACTAGAATTATCATAGTCAGAATCCCTCAATCGGAGGCTTGGAATTCCCAATCTTGAAAACACCACTCCGTCCCCATATTGAAAATACAGCATTCTTCCACATAAAACCAGAGGCGTAGCTACGCTTTTCAGTGCCCGGAGACAATGTCAGTTTTTTTTTTGCTCCTCCTCACATTAATTACCACAAAACATTTGGAAAGCTATATGAAAACTGTGGATTATCGGCAGGGTTCCGGTTGCAAACTTTTAATTTTAATTAATGAAAATTTAACTAACCTAGCCTGCCTAGTCTGGGGTAGTACCATTTTACTGACTATCTAGGCATTTTTGTTGGTAAAACTACCTGAGCTTGTGGAAAAGCCTAGACAGTCAAACCCAAGACACAAGCAAAGACAGTTGAATTTTTTTTGAGCCCAAGTGTCTTAGTTTATAATTGTAAGTTCACTTGCATAACATTCGAGGCAGATAGGAGGCCCTTGTAGGCTTCGGACTCTTATTCATCTTTGCAATTTCAGTCAACTTGGTCTTCAACTAACATTAAATTAACTTTTTTACTAGTGTAGCAAATTTTTATGTTTATAAATTGAATCAGTTGCCTTGCCTAATGCTCATTGCAGAATGGCCTCATTGTGACTTTAGACGCTTGTTTGCCTCCCAATCTAGGCGAAAAAACGGTCTCAAGTTTCAATTCTAAATTCTATTTTGTCTTATTTGCCTATTTTGCCTTTTCACAATTTACCTTATTTTAGAATATGTTAGAAAATAGGGGGAAAGAACCCCTAAAAGTCATAGAATCTTAACGAAAATCACACCATCAGATTCAGCATGTCAGAGAACATTATTGTAAAAGTTTTAAGCTCCTGTCTACAAAAATGTGGAATTTTGTATTTTTTGCCAGAAGGCAGATCACGGATGCGTGTTTATTTGTTTATTTGTTGTTTTATTTGTTTTTTTTTCCCCAGGGGTGATCGTATCGATCCAGTGGTCCTAGAATCTTGCGAGAAGAATGGCCTCGTTGTGACTTTAGACGCTTGTTTGCCTCCCATTCTAGGCGAAAAAACGGTCTCAAGTTTCAATTCTGAATTCTATTTTGAGAGAAAAACTCTATTTTGCAACCCTTCAGAGGTTGCGTCCGAAGATGGCCACCCCTTTGCCCCCGCCCCTCTAACTACAGTACAACATAAGAACACTGCTTGAATGCGACACGTAAAATTGATTACGACATACAACCCAACACCTTAACGTTTACCGGCTTTTTTTCTTCCGTTTTTTGGACGGAATTGAAAAAAAAGTACGAGTCACAGAAATAGCAATTTTTCTTCTTTTTATGAAACGTTAGTCATCGATTGTTTCTAGGAAAGAACTTAGATAATAAAAACCAGTAATGGGAAATTAAATGTCATCGTCTTTCAAGCTCAAATCATTTTTCAGGTTATATAACGATATTATCATTATTTTTTCTCTTTTTTTATAAATATGAATTTTGCAAGGATGCATTACGTAATACAATATCTTTGAACAATATAGGCGGAATAAGACACAAATTAGAGAAAAATATCCCCCATTTAGGATAAATCTTTACACTAGCCCAACGTGAGAATAGCACATGTTCACAAATTCAAGACAATCGGAAGTCAACAATTTCAAAAATAGGAACTTGGTAATCGAAAATAAAATTTACGACGTTAGAAAACACCATACAACTGGAAAGAACGTAAATACATCAAGTCCAGTTTATTTTCCTAAAGAGAATAAGAGAAAGAGAGGGATATTTAGATTCAGCGTAAACTATTGGGTAAGTTCCATCCTTTCATTCAAATGAGTTTTTTTTAATATGGCTTTTAGGGCCCTCATAAGTTACAATCTAAATTTACAACATCGTAAGATTAGACAGCACTAGTCTTTTGACATCCAATAAATAATCCGAATGATAAACGGGAGGGTTACGAATTAAATTTTTATCGATTAAAATGGAATCAAAACGAAAGCTTTTGACAAAACAGCTTCTTTAAAATAGTAAATTAAACAAAAAACACAAACGTAATTATTCTAAAAAAATTATTTTCTGTAATTTTAATATTGTGTTTTTTTTTTCTTTTGTTTATGTTGTAACAAATAAAAACGCTGTTCAAATATACATTTCTTTCAGGAAAGCACAGATGACACTGGTATTTTGGAGGGTCTATGGAGGAGCTACCCCCAACCTTAGTTAGAATTAGAATGTTTTTTTGAGGCTTTTGTTAGGAAAAATAAAAATCACTATACAAAACAGAAAAAGTCTTAGTAAAAAGCAAAACTAAAGCCTTTAGAGGTTTCGGTCGGAGGTAGCCTGCTCTTATTTGTAGTAAATTGGTTTCGTTTTAAGTTAGACTTGATTATTCATTTCAATTTGTGTTCGTTTTAGGTTTTATTTATTCATCCATTGCAATGTTTGATGATTTGATTCATTACGTGACTTTATTACTGCTCGCTATAGGGTTTAATGTCGCTCTTTACTTTTTTATGACCCGGAATGCTTAGCCGACAAATATCAAGAATTTTCACTCTCACTTGAGATCTTGAAACAACTATTGAATACATGTATGAAAATAACTTTTTTTGGGGGGGGGGAGGTAATCAGTTCACTGCTAACGTTTCTGTTTTTCACCTTAGTCTGATGGATGTTTTTTTCTAAATTTCGCAAGTTCAATCTTTCTTCAATTTTCAATTTGCTCTCTTGATTTATGTGATTTTTGAAACTGTGTTTTAACAGCAGAGTTACCCCCCCCCCAGTTTCATAGGTCATGGGTCCTAAGTGAGGAGAACAGCAGTATCAATCAATTTTTTTTTCTTTTTTTGTAAAGTTTTTCTTTTTTTGTATTTTTTTCTTTACATCTAAGAAAGCAAAAAATCTAGGGAAGGGCAAATCCACCCCTCAAGTGACCCCCAGAGGAGTAATATATTGTGATTTTATCATATTTGGAATTTATTATTACTAATATCTGCTTCGGCTACTCTCGTTGGCAGAGCTACCCATATGTTTTTAAAACAGCTTTATAATAAATAGCCCCTTGCTAAGTGGTGCCAATAAACTGGTGGCTGGTGTTTACCCCCTCCCCCAGCATATCCCTGTCCTGTATTGTAGAAAAAATCACCAATCTGAATCTTCAGAAATTAATGAGTTGTTTGATCAATCTAAGGAGAGAATGATTGAATAAACAAAAACATTATAATGAGAACATAACCAAGTTTCTTTTGAATACAAAATTAGCCATGGGTTATATAACAAAACTAAGGTCAAAATCCTGTCTTTTAAGACGTCAGAGCTGGGAAACTCTTGAAACTGAGAAGCTCTTGAGAGTTGAAGGCAGTTCAATGACATGCCGCTTTCTATATTAATTTTACTAAACAGGTTGACTTTTAATACTTCCAGAAATCGTAACTCATTCTAAGGGGATAGAAAAGAGCACTAAATTTCGAAATGTAGCAAGAATTATTAAAAAGTACACAAAAATAACCCTAAGAGACTATTATGTTAAGGTACTCAACAGGTTGGTAAAGAATTAAAAAGTTTGACAATAAGCAAGATAAACAAAGCAATGTAATGGAGTAATAATCTAAATGTCAATAGAGTATTTATTACAATAGTTGATACCTTTCTATTGTAAAAATTGCGTGATAGACCATACGATTAATAATTAATTTGTTCATAGCATATGTAGCACAATAATTGCTACAATTTTAAGTGATGACATATGAAATTAATAATCAGTTTCGTTAAGTGCGCCAGAACACGCAAGATAATTATTTTTTTTTTATTTATTAAACACATTGCCATATAGTTACGTACCGGGAGCGGATTCAGTTTCTGACACAGGAATATGACATAAAAAAAAACTTCTGTCTTTCAAAGATTTCTCGGTTTTTGAAAGTTTCTGTATTAATTTTACTAAACAGGTTGAATTTTAATACTTCAAACAGTATATTTCTAGAAATCGTTAATCATTCTAAGGGGATAGAAAAGAGCACTGACAATTTTGTTGTTTTTCAATTTTGACAATGAAAATACCAAAACAGCCATTTTTTAATGGAAACTCCCCGAAAAAGGCATTTTTAAAATCTAGGAGGGAAATGAATACAGCATTGGGGACAAATGCTCAAACCCCTTCCTATTTGACGCCACTACTCTACATCAATCTGCCGATGATATCATCCCAACAGACGGAGCCCATACAATCATCTCAACAGATGGAAAATCCCAATAATGCTTCTCTGGCCGTTCAAATTGACCTCCTGGGCATTGAAATACGGCCTGATACTAAGATTGCCAACTTGTAATGTAGCAAAAAGAAAAGATTTCTTTGCCTTCCAACTCAAGTTTTTGCATCGTCTTTTCAGCTTCACTTTTAAGAATCATGGCATCAAAAGAGTACCAGAACTCTTTCGAAAGTTCACTGCTCAGTTTATCTTTCGTGGAGAGCATATATTCATCGGACCCAATCCTCCCTTGCTGGAAGGCTATGGGTAATTCTTCGCTCAAAAACGCTTATTACATCTAGCTCAATCATCCCGCTCCTTTAACACTTTCTTCGTGTTATCGAAACTGTTGTGTATGTAGCTTAATAGCTTTTTGATGAAATCTTTATTATATTACAAGTCCCACACAAGACCTGTTTCAACTATAGCTATGCAATTTCATACTGAGTCTTCCAAAACTCTTTTGGCACCATTACATGGAATCGAGAATAGGGTTGGCAGGCCAAGCTGCAGCCCTATCGAAGACAAACTTCTACCTTTAAAGATGGTTTGATGTGTTGTCGATGAATTGCTTCTACGGGCATACTTGAGCGACTTTTACCCTTTCTGGGCAATAAAGCGCTTTTCTCAATTAAAAGGCACATGTTCATCTGTGACTTAAATAATTAGAAGCTATCATTACTCTCCATATTTTCAAACATTACCTAATAGAATAACATAGACATTAGCGGAGAATATTGACATACTTAAACACTTTTTGTGGAATTTCACATGTCTTTTGCAAAAAAATAGCGTATTCTTGGAATAGTCCTTGGACTGAAATTTTCAGAAGGTACTAACCAGCCCTTTACTACCCTCTTGTGTGAATGTACACTGTTGCAATAGTTAAATCAACATATAATGGCTAATATAATATATTTGATGTTAAATATTTTATACTACTTTATTTTCTCCTTCTTTTTTAGAGGAAAAGCGGTTAGTGTAATCTACTAAAATCATAAGGTAGAGGGAAAAGAACAACGCCCTTGGAGAATGAATTAAACAAATTCATTCGAATTTGACGGTTTGAAAAACATAATTGCGATGATTGTCCTGCTGTAAGCATTAAAACATAAAAAAAAACTACCCGAACAAGCATATCAGTTCTCAACTCCGCCCCAGTAAATGACAGTGTAAGAAACTCCTCCCTGCCTTACAGCTAAAAATCGCATTCTTTCCTAAGATCTCTGGCAAATTTCACCTTTCAATGCACAACTTGCACCTATAATGTCACGTGAGTCTCTATGTGGTTTCTGGTGCATGATCCAAATTTGCCTTTATCAATACTGTAGCAATTAGGGTTTATACAATATTTTTGTCGGTACTGGTCATGTGTAGACTTTTTACGCAGCTATTTTTTCTACCCTCCTTTTATGGTGAAATTCCTATCCGCCATACATTGGGTTATTTCTGAGGCACATGTTGATTTTGAATTCAAATCTAACTGTATAAATACCCTATGGCGTAAAATTTAAATGTTTGATTTAAATGGTTTGGAGACATTTTTTTTGGTGATCAGCATTTATAAAATTGATTTATGAAAGAGAGACAGTTCTTACAATAATAAGCATAAAGTAGATTAATGCGGTTGCATCAAAAGGCAAAAGAATTGTCGCCGACATTCTGTCTTTAGCACGTATTGAAACATAGGGTGGGAGTATTGAGGAATGGAAACACTGCATTTTTAAAATTGAGAATAAAAGTTGCACGAAGAAATTAGTAGCGTATTTTCAGTTTTCCCGAGTAAAAACTATGCTTTTCTAAAAAAAAATACAAGATTTTAATAGTTTAAATTCATTTTTTTTGTATTCCTTGATTTTAGATAATCCAATTGAATACAACCCATTTTGGACTACGGGGATAAAAAAGTATTGGTGACAGTTCTAACAATAGCAACCATATTCCATGCAGTGTTAGTACGTCTCGAAACCTGCATTGCTTAGCAACAATGAGTGAGGGGAAAATTCTAACCAAAATTTTTGACTTCAGAATAGAAAGTTGAGGAACGATAGCGATAGACAAAAACTGTGCTTCTTACAAAAAAGAAAAAAAAAACACCTAAAGTTTTTAAAGACATATAACGACTTAGGCCTATACAAGTTTTTATTAATAACGAACTTTTTTTTTTAGAAAAACAGGGATTTAATACATGAAATTCGAATTAAAATTCTTTCTACATAAAAAGTCGAATCAATGTTCAATATTGAAACAATTATAATGACCCAAAACACGGCAAATATGAAAATTTACCAATTTATACACAAAATTGTACATAGCTCGGAAAATCTGATTAAATATTTAAAGTCAAAAAGAATCTATATTAAAATCACATTGTTTCAGATGCAAAAATCTAACTTTTTGTTTGATATTTTCTACAATTTTTTTTTTTTATAAAAAACAAACAACAACAAATTCCGAAAATCCCCTTTTAACAAACAGTTCGTGGTAACGAACTGCACTAAGGAGCGACCCGGCTCAATAGTAAACGAAACTCTAAAAAACAGAATTTTGATACTAATAGATACATCAAAAGAATTGGATTTTTATGCTGATTTTAAATATATAAGTTTCATTGCATTTAGTCTTACCAACCCATTACAAGTTACGAGCCTGAGAAAATTCGCCTTATTTTGGAAAATATCAGAGAACCCTAATGTAGAAATTTCAAGCTCCTATCTACAAAAATGTGGAACTTCGTAAATTTTACCAGAAGACCTATCAAGGGTGCGTGTTTATTTGTTCGTTTGTTTTTTGGTTGTTGCTTTTTCCCAGGGGTGATCCTATCGAACCAGTGGTCCTAGAATGTCGTGACAGGGCTCATTCTAATGAAAAAGTTCTAGTGCCCTTTTTAAGCGACCAAAAACATTGGAGGGCACCTAGGCCCCCTCCCACGCTCATTTTTTTCTCGAAGTCAACGAATTAAAATTTTGAGATAGGCATTTTGTTCAGCATAGTCGAAAAACAAAATACTATGTATTTGGGGATGACTTAGCCCCCCACAGTCCCTGGGGGAGGGGCTACAAGTTAAAAACTTTGACCAGTGTTTATATACAGTAATGGTTATTGGGAAGTGTACAGACGTTTTCAGGGGTTTTTTTGGTTGGGGGGGGGGGTTGAGGGAAGGAGGCTACGTGGGAGGATCTTTCCTTGGAGGAATTTGTCATAGGAGAAGAGAAATTCCATGAAGGGGGCGCAGGATTTTCTAGCATTATTAAAAAAACAATGAACAAATAAATATGAAATTTCAACTGAAAGTAAGGAGCAGCACTAAAACATAAAACGAAAAGAAACTATTACGCATATGAGGGGTTCATCCCCTCCTAAATACCTCGCCCTTTACGCTAAAGTATTTTTAATAATTTTAACTATTTATTCTACGGCCTTTGTGATTCAGGGGTCATTCTTAAAGAATTGGGACAACTTTTAAGCTTTAGTATAAAGAGTTAGGTATTAACGAGGGGACAAACTCCCTCATATACGTAATAAAAATATACGAATATAGAAGTCCGTTACGTAAGATAATTCGTAAGTTACGTATACTTTTTACTAGTAAAAACGTTCATAAAAAATTAAAAGTTCTAGTTGCCTTTTTAAGTATTAAATCCTCCAAAAATTGGAGGGCAACTAGGCCTCCTCCTCCACCCCTTTTTCTCAACATCGTCCGATCAAAACTAAGAGAAAGCCATTTAGCAAAAAAAAAAATCGCAAATTTCTTTTTAATTTCATGTAGGGAGAGCCAAAATCAAACATACATTAATTCAAAAACGTTCAGAAATTAAATAAAAAACAAGTTTTTTAACTGCAAGTAAGGAGCGACATTAAAACTTAAAACGAACAAAAATTATTCCGCATATGAAAGGGGTTGTCCCCTCCTCAACGTCTCGCTCTTTACGCTAAAGTTTGACTCTTTGTCACAGTTTTACTTTTTAAAACAATAAAAATCTTTAGCGTAAAGAGCGAGGCGTTGAGGAGGGGACAACCCCTTTCATATACGGAATAATTTCTGTTTGTTTTAAGTTTTAATGTCGCTCCTTACTTGTAGGTAAATTTTTTTTTTTTATTTAATTTCCGAAAGAAGTCTTTCCCACATCAATAGTTCCATTTTTAGAAGAATACATTGTCGAAGAACTTTCTCCAATGATAAAACGGCTATAAAAGTATTTTTCCAGATTTCGTATGGCAACTATGTCACATGGCACCTTTTCAAACAAGATAATATTGTAGGTGCATACAAGGAAAGGTCACGAACGAAAACAAGCCTCATAATTTTATAAGTACGTAATAAAATTCTTGCAAATTTTTGTTCATGGCAACAAAGAGTAGGAGTTTCTTTTACGATACAGAATGTGTACAGAAATAACAAAAACCCGAAGGTCAGAGCACTTTTCAGGTGTTTTGATTTTTGCTTCCGCCATGTTAAAGTAACTGTTCTTTGAGCCAAAATTTCAAAACACGATGCAAACAGTAAAACACGAAGCAAAACCAAACAAAAATTCCTGGTGGAATTGAAAAGTAGGTTTTATTCTGAGCAAATAAATCAATGACGGTGCAATATTAAATCGTCACTAACTGGCCAGTATATCTCCAACTAGATATACCTAGACCAACCTTCAGACGTGAGGTTGTATTCTTGTCTTAGGTGAATACCAGCCTACAGCTTCAGTCTTGTCTCCTAGATCTTATAGCTCAGAACCTGCATTTAGTTTTATGTTCAACTTCCTATCATCTATAGCCTACTATACCACTGGTATACTTGAAGCGAACTACTGCAATTGGCAGGGAAAAAACATATGCAGAAGATATTTGGGTCCCTGCCCCTCTTTGAATCTCAAAATTTTTATGATTTCCCCTATAGTCTCCTATATATTTTAATTTGCATTTTTCTTCACTCTTTAAATTTAAAATCGCGTCTCAAAATGTTGCCACTCCCCCATATAGATTGTTGCATACTTATCGATCCCTTGATGTAGACAAAAATAAGCCCAAAAGAGAGCGAGGTACTTAAGTATTATGAGAGAAACACTCCAGAATTTGGATCGCGACCATGAGACATTACCCTCTTTTCACGGTGATAATATCAGACAATTAGCTTCGGCTCGCTGGGAAAATACACAGTAGCTATATTTTAATTAAATATTTAGTTGGTATTTTGGTTAGGTTATTTTAGTTTTGGTTACTTATTTAATATAACGCACTCTGTAATTCTTTGTTGTAGTTTTCTCAATTTTGCTAATTATTATACTATATATAATACGAGTATTATATAAGTACTATATTTTCATTATATTTTGTTTTATTTCATTAGCATTAACCAAACTTCACTTCTCGAGTGTTTCTCGTATAATACTTAAGTACCGATAGCGATACATGCTTTATTGGCCAGTGAAGACTTAACGGAAAAATCAAGACAGGACAAGTCCGTCTTCTAAACCCAAGTTGGTGCTAGTCAAGTTCTTTTTCTACTACCCGTGCAGCGTCAATTTGCTTTCAAATCTCAGTCAGTTTTTGCCAAACAGCCAGCGAGCCTTAGAGCTTTCCCCTGAGCAAAGAACCGTCATCTTCACTATTTTGCTTCACTTCCCGGAGCGCAAAATTTTCCAACGACGTACTAAGACAAATTTTCAAACAGCTCGTGCTAACGAACCGTAAATAAGGAGCGAGCCGGCTCAATAGTAACCGAAACTCTTAAATACGGAATTTTGATAGCAATAGATGCATCAAAAGAACAGGATATTCATGCTGATCTTAAATATATAAGTTCCATCAAGTGTTGTCCTACCCATCAAAAGTTACGGGGTTCCGTCTGAAAAAATTTGCCTTATTTTTGAAAAAAGGGGAAACTCCCCCTATAATTCACAGAATCTTAATGAAAATCACACAATCAGATTCAGCGTATCAGAGGATTCCACTGTAGAATTTTCAAGCTCCTATCTACATAAATGTGGAATTTTGTATTTTTTGCCAGAAGAAAGATCTCGGATGCGTGTTTATTTTTTTTTCAGGGGTGATCGTATCAACCCAATGGTCCTAGAATTTCTCGAGAGGGCTCATTCGAACGGAAATTAAAAGTTCAAGTGCCCTTTTAAAGTAAACGAAATTGGAGGGCAACTAGGTCCCCTCCCACGCTCATGTTTTCCTCAAAGTCCCCAGATCAAAACTTTGAGACAGCCATTTTGTTCAGCAAAAGCTGAAATATCTAATACCTACGTCTTTAAGGACGACTTAATCCCCCACGTTCCCCAGGGGAAGGGCTGCAAGTTTGAACTTTGCCCCTTGTGTTTTCAAGGGATTTTCTCCGGTGGCGGGGGGGGGGATTGGGTTACATGGGAGGAGTTTTTCATGGGGGAAGATAATTTCTACGAAAGGGGCGCTGGATATCCCGACATTATTTAAAAAACGATCAGCATTAAATGAAAACAAGTTTTTCCAACTGAAAGTAAGAAGCAGCATTAAAACTTAAAAAGAACAGAAAATATTATGTATATGATATGGGTGGCATGTCCTCAGTAGCTCACTCTTACGCTATAGTTTCTTTCAAAAGAGGTTATTATTCTAATTAAATAGCCTTCGAAATTCAGGAGTCATTCTTAAACAACCAAAACAAAAATAAAACTTAGGTTATTATAAGATTATTATTAGTTTAGAAAAAATGAAATTAATATGGAAATTATGTTTCAATTATTCATGGAGGGTAAGCCAAATTCAAAACCTGTATTAAATCAAAAACGTTCAGAAATAAAAAAAAAACAAGTTTTTTCAACTGAAAGTAACGAGCGACACTAAAACTTAAAAGGAACAGAAATTATTCCCTATAAGAAAGGGGCTGTCCCCTCCTCTACAAACCGCTCTTTACGCTAATTTTTTTTTATTGTTTTACAAAGTAGAGCTTTGAGAAAGAGTCAAACTTTAGCGTAAAGAGCGGGGCGTTTAGGAGTGGACAGCCCCATTCATATACGGAACAATTTCTGTTCGTTTTTAAGTTTTACTTTCGCTCCTTACTTTCAGCTAAAAAAAACTTGTTTTTTATATATTTAATTTCAACGAAGCGTGAGGAACTGAAAGTCAATGAAATAACCCAGTCCACGAATAAGCTTGAGTAGATTACCAAAATGTCAAGGGAAACTTAACAAGAGAAGAAATTTGTTCATTTTCTTTCTTTTTTGTTGTAACCGGCAAAACTTGTTCGATTGTCAAAAATATTAAAATGAAATATAAATTTTCCAGAAATTAGATACATGTAAATTCTACTTTACATAAATAAGAGATAATGCCCCCAACGACAAAGAGAAAAAAATATGCAAGACCAGACATTAACGAATTCCTCAATGACTGAGTCCTTATATTGTTTGTAATATGTCCTCCGAAGAAGGCAGTAAAAAAAAAAATAAAATATAATAGCAGCTTCAATTAGGGAGAGGAACGAAGAGAGATGCTCTTTGCAGGTCGTGCTCCCATCCGTGCGATTCCCATTCCTGCCAAACGTTCTGATGATACGACAAATTAGCAGAGTTTCCATATTTGGTCTAAACGCAATTGTTCAAACACCCGGCACCAAGAAACGTATGAACTCATTAAAAGTCTAGACTGAGCACACCAATATACAAGTATTACCCATGTTTTAGCTGTTTCGTCATAATATCTAATCATTGGTGGCAAAGTTTCTAACAATCAAGCGCAGCAGTTTTTGGGTCGATTTACGAGTGTTGAGCAATACCGGAAAACATAGGCCTACAAAGCGGGCTTTTTGTATAGACCACGTGACAAAAGTAATGTATGGTCTTCTTTCCCTTTGCTTCATAGAAACATCTCTTGTTCATAAGGTCAAAATGAAATCAAATTCAGATGTTTATATTCATTTTTTTTTCTTTTTTTTATCAAGCTGTGGCGTATGTCACGTCTAAATCCTGTTATGCGTATAAAATATCACAGCGGAGACTGTACAAAATGGCGTGTCACTTTGTAGCAACAAGTTTATCACAAAACGGATTTATTCACTTGAAAACCATAAATACAAATAAATACATTAGAAATCCAATTTCTTCAAAATGAATTCTCAACGTAATAATTAAGTTTCTGTTATACCTTTATGTTTCGGCCGTAATGTTAAGTTATTTTTGATCATTCTAAAAATAATAGTCTTTGACCCCGCCCCCTCTAAGCGTGCCTGTTAAACTGTTAATACCAATTCTAAAAACCACAGTTCAGAGCCATGATTAAAACGACGATTAAGTGACATTTTGTCGACACGGGGTTTACCGCTTAAACCCGGTACGCTCGATTGGCCAATTCGATCTGTTCGTATCTTATTTGGGGAGCTTCAAGTGGACACACTATTTGTCTTGTTCATAAATATTTACAAGCAAGAACGAATCCAGGATTTTTTTTTTTTTGGGGGGGGGGGGGTTACAAAAAACTAAAAACGCATAACAAAATTTTTACATTCATTTTGTTACGTTTCTACTAGTCAGACAACATTTGGGCACGGGGTAAAACCCCCTAACCTCACCCCCCTTCCTGGATGCACAAAGAAAAAAAAACGATGCCATATTAGGCTTGGGTAAGATTATAGAAAACTTACACTTCTGGGGAGTCCTTTGGTGCGATCGAAACAGAAACTTTAAACAGGATGGTACGGAGAGACAAATTTACCCGTACTTCGGCAATGGAACACTTAATACGGTGAGGAGTTTGCAGCAGTTACCTAATTAAATCTTTTCCAAATACATTGCTGTATGGTACTTTTTCTTGCTGGCAAAAATACTTGGAGACAAAGCCTTGTCCTAGATTCTAGGACAAGGCTTTGTCTCCAAGTTTTGTTGCTCTAGGACATAGAGCAACAAAAATTTAACCATTAAAAAAAAGCCATTCTTAACAGCCAATTGACCCAAAAGTTTTTTCCGTGGCACTTGGTTCCGTGGTACTTCCGTAGGAATTGCTAATGGTGGCTTCAAGTAGTCTGAGGCCAACATAATGTCAAAACATATCTTCCGTCCCAGCCTGTTCAAAGCGTGAGTTTTGCCAACCTTTTAAATATTCTTTCCAAATTCTTAGGCCACATATTAAAATTTTACACTAGCCTAATATGGGGTCTCCAAGCCAACCCTTATTAGCTTGTGGGTTATTTTAGCAGAACGATTCTGCTTGCGTGTACGCTATGCCCTCTTTTCTCCTCCGGAGAAGATGCTTAAGTGATTTATTCTGATCTTCATCAATTTTATCTTTCATAGGTTTGTTAAGCAATTTCTCTGAGAAACCTCTTGGATGTCCTCCTCCTTTTTCTTTAGTGTCCATGCTTCCACAGTTGGTAATAGAAAACAGACGGAGTAGTTCAAAATTTAACTGAATCTAGCAGACTATGTTGGATATATAATGCCTCATTCGCAACGAAACATTGTTAATATCAAGACTTAGCTAGCACCAATATAGACCAATAACACTTTTTCGCAGAATTCTTCAGCAAATCGAAAAATTAATTAAAATCTGATTGCCTCAAATTAAAGCTGGCTTAATCTCAGCAATAACAAAATCTTATTGCGAATGGGCCTTACCTCAAGTTGTCTTTAGTCAATACCTTAGGTCAAACAGCTAAGCTCACATCCACCAAACCTGTGTGTTTGTTAAATATAGTTTGATAATATTGAAAAGCCCAGTTCGTCATGCAAACACAAGTCTGAGAAGCTAGAAAGGGTTCTGACGTAAAGTTCACATATGTGTATTCGGCGCGAATCTTTCACGGAAAATGTAAAAATCCTTCAAGTCTGTTGTTAAATTATCGATGGTTCTGAATCCCACAATACAAGGTGGTTTAAAGCTTTGCCTACAAAATGATGGTTCATGGTGTAGATATCGACGGGCTGAGATATTGTCCCATAATCTATTAAATGGGAAGAAAGATCATTGTTCTGGTTGTTTGGTTTATGCTGTGTTATACTTGTGATTCTTACCTGTGTGCATCTGAAAATAAGAATACATAATGTGAAACGTGAATGAATCTTGGAATTACAACTTATTTTTTTACTTCTTAGAATATGAACATAATTCCAGAAGATCTTTACCAACTATGTACAGAATATGACATCTACCCCATCATTCCTACCATAATACCTGCATTATTTCGCCAACATATTTTCTATCGAATTTTGCATATCTAACCCCAAAATTTGAACCAACACTTCAAATTTTGTCCAATCAACAAGAATGGGTAGCATCCTGTGGTGTACCTACCAAATGATTTTTGCTATGGTACGCGATCCAGTATTCGAACCAGGCTGCCACTGGCCCAATGCAAGGACCTGTGTAATCAAGAACAGTTGGTAATAAATGGGTGAATGAATAGGACTTGCTGCATAACATTATGTATCCCAACTCCGTTCTGAATCATTGTGATCTTTGAGAGGTCAGATGTTTACTGAATTGATCACAGTCAGAGGTGGCATATACTTGGACAAAGTAAATAACGACGAAGACCAGGCAACCTTTTCGTCATACAAAATACTGAAAGTTAATGAGGAATTTTTGAAGACAGTCCACAAAAATAACATACAATTGTGCTTTTCTGTGAAAATTGTGCTATTGAGAACAGTACTTTAACAGAATATAACTTTATTATGCTCCTTCATTTTGTTGAAGAAGGCCATCTTCCATGCTTACTTCCGGCTGAAAAAAAACAACAACTTTTTCATATTTATTTTTTCATTGTATTTTTTTTTTAAGTAATGCTAGTAAGTCCTGCGCTCCCTTCATGGAAATTTTCTTCCCCCATGACAAATTCCTCGATGGAAAGTTCCCCCAACATATCCCCCTCTTCTCAACCCCTGCCTCCAACCAAAAAATCCTCCTGAGAACGCCTGTACACTTCCCAATAACCATTACTATATGTAAGCACTGGTCAAAGTTTTGAACTTGTAACCCCTCCCACGGGGACTGTGGGGGAGTAAGTCGTCCCCAAAGACATAGTTATAAGGTTTTTCGACTACGCTGAATAAAATGGCTATCTTAGAATTTTGATCCGTTGACTTTGGGAAAATAATTAGCGTGGGAGGGGGCCTAGGTGCCCTCTGATTTTTTTGGTCATTTAAAAAGGGCACTAGAACTTTTCATTTCCGTTAGAATGACCCCTCTCGCAACATTCTAGGACAACTGGGTCGATACGATCACCCCTTGGAAAAAAAAAACAAAACAAAAAACAAACAAACAAATATACACGCATCCGTGATCTGCCTTCTGGCAAAAAATATAAAATTCCACATTTTTGTAGATAGGAGCTTGAAACTTCTACAGTGGGGTTCTCTGATACGCTGAATCTGATGGTGTGATTTTCGTTAAGATTCTATGACTTTTAGGGGGGGGGGGTTCTCCCTATTTTCTAAAATAACGCAAATTTTCTCAGGCAATAAAATTTTAAAACAATAAAATGATATGGAAGAAACATTAGAAATATTCACTTAGGTTGTATATTATATTTTATTCACAGTCTCCAAAATTCCTCATTAACATACTACGTTTTGTATAGTTGGTAAGTTGAAAGAAAGCGCTAAGGTTTAGGCCTACTTTAATTGATCCAAAGTTGTTGTTTTTTGTTTTTTTTTTCAAGACAACTTGTGTTCATTTTGACTAGAGCACGAGATCTTTGTTTTTCGTTTTCTTGTACTGAAGATACAAAAAATGTATGGTAGGCTACTTTTGTAACAACCAGTACACTCAATAATTACGCTTAGGTTAGATCTCAGAGAACCGGTTTCATAGCTACAAAGACAAGTGGTGGGTGATACACTGCGTTGGACTACGACAAAATGCATTGGACTTGTATGATTTGGGCTGTATATTTGCACATAAGGGGGTAGTGGTGGGGGTTAGATTAGGTTGAGGATGATGTCCAAATAAATTAATCCATCCCCTGATGTGTAAATATATATCCCAAATTATATTATTAAATAAACTAAAGGTTATATGAAGGTTATATTTCAATAGGATTAACCTAAATTCACTCCTCGAGTATGTAATGGCTAATACACAAGTACCAAATGTATTTACAAAGATGTAGGGGACGGGGAATACGTTTTTTTTATGCGGATTTAAAAATGGTGTTTCCATAATCTAACACTTTATGGATAACCGAGCTTGGTTGCGTTTTTTGCTAACTTTAAATTGTATACTAAAACTTATCGATATCATTGCCAGAGAGAGTCTCTATTGATAGCCTTGTAAATCTGCCTTTTGTTTTCGGCGAGCTAGGCATGTGTGACTTGCTAAAAGATAACAAACCGTGTACTGGCCCAATAAGAGAGGCACCCGCATACTTCCACCGTTTACCCAAGCGAAATTGACCAAACACTTGGAAAACTATAGGCTCTATCACTATCTTAGCTCTATGACTATCTTGATTCTACTGATTCTACTACCCTAAAAAAAAAAAAAAAAAAAAAAAAAAAAAAAAAAAAAAAAAAAAAAAAAAAAAAAAAAAAAAAAAAAAAATTGATTCTACTGCCCTAGCAATGATGCATGGACGGATAATAGATAGACATATTTATTAACAAATGAACTAACCTCCTTTTTATAACATCCTAATAAGGGGGAGGGGGGAATTAATGCCGATTTTGCTTTTTACTCAATTGAACTATCTGTCTTGGCTTTTTCTACAATTAGCCATGACTTGATGCCCACAACTATTCCATTTTAATTCAAAAATCTACTCCTTTTTTCTACTCCTTAGAGCTTTTCTACTCCTTTTCTTACTCCTTTTCTACTCCTTTTTTCCTACTTTTCTACTCCTTAAAGAATATCCAGTTCTTTTTGTGTCGATTTTGTCTTTTGAGTAAAACGCTAATTTTCCAGAAATTTACAAAAAAAAAACGGAAAAATCACGAGTCAGTTTATTTCAGTTAGTTTTGTAGATATATGTTGAATAAACTACGAGGCATTAGTTTTGTTCGTTTTAAGTTTCGACTACTCTCATTACTTCCATCAGAAAACTTTTTTTTAAACTAATTCAACTTCAATAATGGCTGATTTACGCAACGTTAACCAAAGAAATAATAAACACTTAGTAGAACTCTTTAAAGTGGTTATGAAACAAATAACGTAAATCGTCATAGAAAAATATGATGGCGTCAAAATGTCGGAAATACTAGGTCAAATGTTACTCTTTATCCACGACGGGCATCTACAACCGTCGCCAAGAACAACTGATTTCAGTCCACTTTAAAAATTGTTCAGTGTGACCACACCTTTATTCAGACATTCCAAGAAGCATTTGCCTAGTTTGACGTCAATCGCCATCACTTTTAGAACAAGTTAATCCTAAGTAAACAGAAAATAGAAATTTTGGTTCCCAAGTCAATAATGAACGAACACGAGAGTGAAGTCCAATGAAAATAAAAAACACAAGGACCAAAAATAGTGACGATGCTTGAGATTCCAAGAAGTACAGAATTTGATAAAATTGTACTAGGAGAAAACCCACACGAAAGAAAAATATGTAAATATTGACCAAACCTATGTTTATCAATTTTGAACATCAGTCATTTTACAGCTAATTCAAACAATTCACACCTACTTAAACCCTTTTTCATTAGCAAGGAGCCAGTACAATCGTTTTTAATAGTTGTATCATTAGGCTATGGTTGCTTCGTAGTATAACCATGGTTGCTTTGTAGTATAATCATTCAACATTAATTGAATCTTTACTAAAATAAAGGAAGTATAAGTTAGTGTTTAAAATCAAAACAGTCTATCCTCAACACATAGGTTTTGAAGTAAACGGACCATTCAGGTATGTATATGTTACCGTGTATTTCCGCAAATTGATGAATGTCGACATTCACGGTGAATGTCCGGAATACCTTTTTTCTCCTTGGCTTTAGTCAGCGTTACCATTCAACTTTTTCATTTAATGCAAGGTTTGATGATGACAAGTTAGGTTAGCATAGATTAGGTTTGGTTAGGCGAGATTAGGTTGGGTTAAGTTAGATTAGGTTTTTAACCAATTCCTGATATTTAGAACCAAATTTAACGTAATCTAACCTATCCCGACCTAACCTAACTTCACCTTTAACCACCATAGCTTGCATCAGACTGAAAAGGCTGACTCGTGGAGCTAATTGAATCCAAGGAGATAAAAAGGAATTTCGAAAGTTCATCGGCGAATGTCGACATTAACAATATTTCAGACATTCACGGTAGCATATACAGATATTCATTTTCGGGGTTAGGGACCCCAAAATTTCGAGGGGAGTACAACTTTCGAAAAACACTAAAAATAGTCAACATATGAAAAACATAAAAAAACTTCGAAAATCATGAGATATAGGGGGGGGGGGCAATCCTATCAAATATGGTTATTGAGGTTTATGGTATTGATTGGTGACATTTCAAAATCTTCGCTGAAGGTCCCCTTTTTAGTTACCTCTGATCAACCGCACTCTTGGGTTACAAACGTTAATTGCTAAATACTTGTTTTTGAATGTGTTTTGCTTCTGGGTAGCTGCATTCTGGACCCCTTAGCTCAGATCCCGCCGACACTGATGTATTAATAAACAGAAACTTGATATGTGAAAAACCATAAACCATAAACCTTAAATACCTGACGTACACTCGGAAGATATTGCCAAAGGACGCGGTTTCCTCCTATGAGGACAAAATACATAAGTTATGAAGTGAATCAGTATGAAATGTTATTTCCAAGTTAATAAAAATGAACAGAAAATAAAACCTGGACAAAAAAAAAGAAAAAAGACAGGAATAGTCTTTCTTAGAATTGAGTAAATTCCAAGGAAACATTAGCAAAATTAGATCCTTAGAAGAAAAAAAAATACAACAGCTAAAGTAGTGCCGGTGGTACTTGAATTTGCTGCAAATATAGAAGTTCACATAGAATTAAAAAAGGAAAGAATAAAAAAAGAATTCATAGCAAAAGCTGACAATCCATAGACAAAATCACGTAGATATGTATCCAAAATATTTGGTGGACTTAAGAGTAATTAAAAAAGGTAAATTAAAAAAAAAGAAAATGAAAATAAAAAAATTGCACAACCTGCATCAAGAGAACACAACACCCCAACGGATTTTCAATCGAAAATGTGATAGGTGAAGAATCCTTCATATATAGACGGGTGACAACAGTGAGATACTAAGGGACAATAGGTCCAAGGGAAGACAAAAAAACATAAATGATTGCCCACATTTTGCAATCTATATGCGTAACATACGCATTTTTTCGTCTATACATAATTACACAATACGGAAGTTACAGGCCTAAATGTAGCAAAAGAAAAAATGACAAGGCCAAAGGCGGATCCAGGCCCCTCCAAGATTCTTTCTGGCACCCTGATTTTATGTTTTTTTCTTTTTCACTCTTTTTCAAAGAAACTTGTAAATTTGGTCAATTATTTGCGCCCGCGTCACATCACCCCTCATCCCAAATTTTGCTCTTGAGCCGCCTTTGAACCAAGGTTTCTTATGAAGTTTGGGTCTTGCACCAAAGTTATATGAATGCTCCCTATTCCATACCGACATTTGTAAGTTCACTTTTGTAACTGAATTCCTTTGTAAATTAATTATACGCATTGCTTTAAACAAAGATAATACTATCCTTTTAATAATAATTTTCTGAACCAGTGATGATCTATAATTTTCGATGGGATAAAATAAACAAGGTAGTGTGGCCACGCTTTCAACGTGCACATTTATCATTCAAATATACTGGAAATTGATTTGTTAGCTTTTCAGATTTTTTTTTATTATTATTGTAATCTTCACAGCTTCGTCAACGATCATATGTCGCTAGTCCTGGTAATTTACTCGTTTTATTTTATTTTGAGCTTTGATATATTTATTGTACATTCGCTTGAACATTTCAAGCGAATAATCTTCAAGAATTCTAGGACGCGGCAACGGATGGCTGGCAACGGTGGCAACGGAATATTCAAGGTGGCAACGGATCGTCGAGCGAAGTTCCTTTTCAGGTAAAAATGGATAAAAGGAATGCAAAAAAGATATTTTAGCAGATATGACAATTTCGCACACACACAAAATCCTATGTATACTTTATGAACAGTGGCGCTGATTCAACAAAATTTTGTGGGGGTGAAATACATAGTTCAAAATCTAGGGCGGAGGATTTTGTTACTTTTCTTCAATTTTCCAATGAGAAGTGACAAAAGAGATATTTTTCAAAATTCAGGCGCTGGGGAAAATGCCCCCTGACTCCCTCCATTGGTTTCCCTGCTCACAAAACCAAACGTAATATTAAATATTAGTATCATTTTAGTATTAGTTATTAAACCATTAATGATCCGATGATTTCCCATGAGATAAAATAAACAAGGTAGTGTGGTCACGCTTTCAAAGTGCACATTTTAACACTCAAATTTACTGGAAGTTAATTTTTTAGCTTTCAGGCTTTTTTTCTTTTAATCTTCCTGGCGTCGTCAACAAGGACGATATGTTGCTAGTCCCGGTAATGCCCTCGTTTTATTTTATTTTGAGCTTCGATATATTTATTTATATATTATTTATATATATTTATTGTACATTCGCTTGAATGTTTCAGAAGAGTGATTTTCAGGGATTAGCTCTGCTAGGAGGTTATTCAAGGTGACAGTAGATCGTAAGCTCATTTTCTGAGCCAAGGCAAAAAGGATATTTTAGCAGGTATGACAATTGTACTCACAAAAAATCCTAATATATTTCATGAACAATTACACTAATTTAAGAAAATATTGTAGGGGTAAAATACATAGTTAAAAATCTAAGGGGATTTTGTTACTTTTCTTCGGTCTTTCGAATAAAAAATACCAGAAAAGGTATTTTCAAAATCGAGGTGAGGGGCAAATGACTCCTGACCCCCCCCCCCCCCCACACACACTGATGCTCCTGCTCATGAAGCCAGACTTAAATATTAATATTATTAGTAGGATAATATTTTTCGAAGGAAACTTAAAAATGTATTAGCTGCCATATGTCTCACAGTTGACAAAACTAAGGCACATAACAGACGTGAGCTGAAGTTATAGTCCACTATGACCTATTCGATTCGGTGAGATGGGAGAAGGAGGGGGCGCAGCTCTCTAAGCAATAAAACTCTGTCCCTTGTTTAGCAACATGTACTTCCTTAATCCAGTCTCGTCAGTTTCGTTTCCACTAGGAAGCTTTCACGCATATTAGAGATTGTAGATCAATTTTGTGATAGAAAAGAAGCCTTGAAAATTAGAGCCAATTAGAAGACAAGGAAAAGTCAATTAGTAAATTTAAATGATATCCGATTGGCTAATAGAGAATTAGCAAACTCGACCAATTTTGGTCGCCTAGAAAACTGAATGTTCACATTTAACTAACACAATGAATCTTTGAAGTTGCAATGTTTTAAATTGAAAATTGATGAAATTAAAAGAACAAATAGAGACAAATATTCCGTAGAATAGTCACATACTCTGTTTGTTGCCAAAAATCAAGGAAAATATTTGCAGTTTAATTCATTAAAATTTGCAACATGCCTTAAAGCTCAAGACGCTACTCCAGGTCCCACTGAAACTAATGGCCAGCTGAAATGTGGTCTCCATATCTTCGGAACTCCGTTTGAAAGGAATCTTAAAGTAAGTTTCGTGTTGACCGATAAGGCCGTATCCAGGTAGGAGGAGTAACCCATATCGACCAGGTTTTAACACATCCATCAAACAATTTACGACTCGTAAGAACGTAACAAAAATACGTATAACAAACTCTCGAGGCGTTTTTAGGTAACCCCCTGAAAATAATAACCTCCCCGAATAAAAATCCTGGTTGCGACTTTGTTCATGGATAAAAATGTGACCAATAGATTAATTTTTTAACATTACAATGACCTCACCTAAAATTTTCCTTGTACTAAGCATGCTCAAAATCGAAGCTGCTGTAAGAGCTGACGATTACTATTTAGGCTTTTACTATTTACTTTTACTTTTACTAAGTCTTTTACTATTCACCACAATTCGAAACTCATAATGCGTACCGACCTTTTCCTTGCAACCTGAAACATAAAATTCAAGTTACAAACCGGAAACAACCGTCAAATGATAGACCCTTAAAGCCAGGCATTTAATCAGTAGAACCTCGGGGTCCACCGCCATCAAGCGATATTTTACATTTTTTTTTCTCTGTAATTTTCCAATATTAATTTTAAGCTAGATATTTATTCATATTGTAATGAATTTGGGCATCTTAAAATATGACCCCTTCCCACCCGGAAAAAGAAATTCCCCTACACGAGTCAACCTGAAGTTGATGACTTTAAGGCCCTAAGTAACGATTATCAAACTGCTCGTGGTAACCAAGTGTAAGAAGGAGCGACTCGGCTCAATGGTAACTGAAACTCCAAAATTCGAAATTTCGACACCAATAGATATATCAAAAGAATCGGCTTATTATGCTAATTCCAAATATATAAGTTTTATTAAGTTTAGTCTTACCCATCGAAGGCTAGAAGCCTGAGAAAATTTGCCTGGTTTTCAAAAACAGGGGGAAACACCCCCTAAAAACCATAGAATGCTAATGAAAATCGCATTCTCACATTCAGCGTAACAAAGAACCCTACTATTGAGGTATCAAGCACCTATCTCGAAAAATGTGGAATTTTGTATTTTTGCCAGAAGAAAGATCACGGATGCGTGTTTATTTGTTGTTGTTTTTTCAGGGGTACTCGTATCGATCCGGTGGTCCTAAAACACCGGGATAGGGCTCATTCGAACGGAAATTAAAAGTTCTAGTGTCCTTTTTAAGTAACCAAGAAGATTGAAGGCTAGCTAGACCCGGCCCACATCCTTTTTCTCAACATCGTCCAATCAAAATTTTGAGATGGCCATTTTATTCAACATTGTTCTTTGGAGATAACACGACCCCCCCCCCCACAGCCTCAGAGGGGGAAGTATGCATAGGCCTACATCTTTCGGGTTGGGGGGGGGATTTTCTTCTGGGGCGATTTTCTAGGGGATAATTTTTCACGAGTCAGTAAATTTTTCAGGGGAAATTTTACACTGAGAGAATTCCAGAATTTAAATACGAAATTTCTTTCATGTCTTGCTTTGTCTTTTCAGACTCAATTTTACGCGTGGAGAAGTTAAGGGTAATTGCTCGTGGTAAATTTTCAATGGGATTTAATTATCTAGAGGATATATCCGTGAGGAGTAGGGATCTTTTTGTGGACGTGGTGCCAGATTTCCCAGCATTAAATAAAAAACGACCAGAAATCAAATAGAAAAAACAATTTTTTTTAACTGAAAGTAAGGAACAACATTAAAATTTAAAACAAACAGAAATTATCAATTATATGAGAGGGTTTCCCCCTCTTCAATATCTCGCTCTTTACGCTTAAGTCCAAATTTCGTCCCAAGCCTTTAACTGCGACTCCTGAAACACGAAGTTCATTTAATTAGAACAAGTAGAAGCTTTTCTAAAAGCACTACAAAACTTTAGCGTAAAGAGCGAGGTGTTGAGGAGGGGGCAACCCCCTCATGTTAGCAATGATTTCTGCTCGTTTTAATGTTGCTCCTTACTTTTCCTTTATTTAATAACGTCTTATGAGAGACTAGTTAACACAGCACTGGGCCTAAGCCCTACAGCGTTTTTTAGTGTTTCCACAGTGTTTTCTACAGTTTTTTTTTTGTTTTCTTTTTTGTTATGGAGCCTCAGTGATGTGTCAATTCCGAAAAGTTTTTACAAACAAACATGAAATTGGTTCGATATAACAACGAGCACTTTAATTACTTTCCCAGCTTAAAGGTTTTTTTTTCTTGCTTACAAGCAGATGCATTTATCAACATGAAACCTCTCAAATTCAAAAGAATCTCTTTTCAGGCTTTCTCCTGACTGAAAACAAAACGTTGACCATTATGTCGTCGCACCCCAGGTAAACAGGGATGCCAAGTGGTAAAGCCATTGCAATCTCTAGATTTTGAAATATCCTTTTTTTCGGAATATTTTCATTGAAAAATGGAAAAACAACAAAATTATTCCCCTACATAGTTTATGAAAAAGCACCCCTGATGGCAAAACTTGGTTCACTTCGGCAAGTCTATTTTCAACGTTTCCTCAAGTCTTTAAAGGAATTTCCTTCACAAAGATCTGGACACAGCCTTTTTTTTTTACCATTTATAAAAACGAAGAAACGTAAAATTTCATTGGGTACCACTTCCATTATATTTTTATGAAAAGCCCGTTTGTTTAGGATATAAATAGACAAAAAGAAGCTCGCCCTCCCACTTCCACCTTAATTAGCTGCAACCCCTGATTTACAGTTACTGAGTTCAGAGAACAGAGTCTGTTGATGTATTTTGGATGCCAACTACTTGTTGAAATCAAGCTGACACATTCACAGTGTCATGGTTTATCATAGGGAGGGATATGAGGGCCAGCAAATTTGTGAAATCAAAATAAACGATTACATCAAACATAAAGATAATAACAGATACTGCTATAGTTGAATGAATAAACCCTAAAACGAATAGAAATTAAAATGAGCATCAAGTCAAATTTAAAATGAACAGAGACTGCCATAAACAGGAACTTGGCTAACACTCCCTTAAACTCTCTAAACGTCAATGCTTCATTTGGGCTTTACTGAAAACAAAACATGTTTTAAAATTTTCTCTTTTAAAATTACATCTTTGAATTTTCAAAAGCTACACTAACTACCAGGAATTGGTATCATATTACACAATCAGTCTACTTGTTTTCAATTAAACGCAAACAATTCTAGGGGCCTATAGAGGGCTTGAAAAGGAGAGGGAGGGTGGAGCATTAATTTTATTTCTAAACCTTGGGTTAGCCTTGATGGGACTATTGAGTAAATAAAGTATCTATAGGCAATTCTCTTTTCATGTCGTATTTATTTGATCATCTTTCTATTGTGCTTTTTTGCCATCCATATGGGGCCAAACAAATAGCAACTCAATGCACAGGAGTTTTTTCAAGAGGGAGAAATAACAACAGACCCAAGAACGTAAACAGGAGTTGTTGTTTTTTTCTAGGAGGGAGGAAATAAGAAAAAGTATATTTTATTTGATAATTTAAAGAGCAATGCCCGATAATTTAAGAAAAACGGGGAGTCAGGGAGGGGCCCGAGGCTCCTTGCATATTCCCTGAGAAAGACATCCCCGAATAAGGTGGGAAGAAGTCATCATAAAGGATATTAACTAATGGTAATTTCTTGGAAGGGGTAGAGCGAATATTTAAATAAACTAAAGTTGGGAAGTATAATAAAATAGGAAATTCTTAATAAACCGGAATTTCATGGAGGGGAGTAGTGAAAATTTAAACAGACTAAAGTTCAGGAGGAGCCTCCTCAGCATGGTCTTGGGTAGAGAGTTGTTAGTAGCTGTAGTTTTAAAAATTATAACTGATAATAAGTGTTTTTAATTTTATCAGTTAGACATAACTCAAAGAGCTGACTCTTCGATAGTTCCTTTTTATGCTTTGTGCACTAAATTTTATAGCGTTAAATTATTCAGACAGGAACTTCACTAATAAAGAGGAACTAAATTAACGTCACAAGGAAGCATTTCTACTGATTAAGTAAGGGCGGCTAAAAATGTCAGGAATTTTCCTACTAAACTTTGCGCAATCCAAAGATGAGTTAAATAATTTCTTTTTCCTTGATCCTGGCTTTGAATGAAATACTAAATACCTGCTGGACTGGTGTAAAAAAAACAACATGTGAACGAAATTTTCATTCATAGCTTAATAAAAATGCACGGAATTTTTTTACCTTCATTCATATATATATATATATATATATATATATATATATATATATATATATATATATATATATATATATATATATATATATTATATATATATATATATATATATATATATATATATATATATATATATATATATATATATATATATATATATATATGTATATATATATACACATATATATATATATATACTAGCTGTTGGGGTGGCGCTTCACGCCACCCCAAAACCTAGTTGGTGGGGGCGCTTTGCGCCCCCCCCCCAAGCCCCCCCGCGCGCGTAAGTCGTTACGCGCCATATTAGTTACGCGCCATTGTAGTTGTGTCCCTATGTCCCACCTGTGAATATAGATATATATATATATATATATATATATATATATATATATATATATATATATATATATATATATATATATATATATATATATATATATATATATATATATATATATATATATATATATATATATATATATATATATATATATATATATATATATATATATATATATATATATATATATATATATATATATATATATGTTTTTAACTACGTAAAACTTGCGAATATACAACATTCTTTGCTGTCCCATTGTCTGTGCATATAAATAGAATGTCAGCTTTAACGACTCTTGAACATGCAACATATAATGGTCCATGGGAAAACAATGGTCCATGAGAACCTCATGATTCTAATGATTGCCCTTGAGCTTTGTTGATGGTGAATGCTAATCGACGATTCCCTGTGTCGCCATCGTCATTTATATATCCCCCTGAGCCCCCCGGCGTCCCTGTTGTAGTTGTGTCCCTGTGTCCCGGTCGTAATGTCCCGGTGTCCCGGTCGTCATTTGTGTCCCGGTCTGTATATACATTCGTTTTTGAATTGGTCTTTTTTTAGGTTTTAGTTTTTTACCTTTTTTAAGTTTTTTTTCTTTTTTTTAGTTTTGTTTTTCTCCTTTATTTTTCCTTTTTTTTCCTTTTTCATTTTATTTTCTTTTTTAGTTTTTTTTTTAGCTTTTTAGCTTTTTTAGTTTTTTATTAGTTTTTAGTTTTTTTTTCTTTTTAGTTTTTTTGTAGTTTTTACCTTTTTTTTAGTTTTTAATTTTTTTTTACTTATGTCCTGGTCGTCATTTATACTCCCTGTGTCCCGGTCGTCATTTGTGTCCCGGTGCTTTGTTGATGGTGATTGCTAATCGAACATTCCTTGTGTCCCGGTCGTCATTTATATTCCCTATGTGCCGGTGTCCCGGTCGTCATTTGTGTCCCGATGTCCCGGTCTGTAATTTCGTCAGTCGAAAACATGACGTCAGTCGACACAGAAACATGACGTCACCTAACAGATCCACAGACAGACAACTTATTTTTATATATATAGATATATATATATATAAATATATATATATATATTTTCTTTTTAGTTTTTTTGTAGTTTTTACCTTTTTTAGTTTTTTTCTTCTTTTGTATTAATGCTAAAGCCAAGGTTCAAACCTGGAGCCTCTCGGACCTAGAACCTGAAACATAACGCTTTACCAACTCAGCTACTTCGGCTTGAATACATTCGTTTTGAGCAGCTTCCTCGGGTGTTGCCATTGTAGGTTCTTCAGTCATTTTACAATTAGAAATTTCTCTTTCAACGGTCTTCTTATAATTAAAAATTTGTCTTTGAACGATATTCTTAAATACCTGTGTCCTGGTCGTCATTTATATTCCCTGTGTCCCGGTCGTCATTTGTGTCCCGGTATCCCAGTCTGTAATTTCTCTTTGAGTGTCCCGGTCGTTATTTATATTCCCTCTGTCCCGGTCGTCATTTGTGTCCCGGTCTGTAATTTCTCTTTGAGTGTTTTTTCTTTTTAGTATTTTTTAGTTTTTTACATTTTTTCTTTTTTCAGTTTTCTTTTTCTTCTTTATTTTTCAGCTTCACTATGAAATACATATCGCCGAACCTTTGTTTTTTTAACTAAAATCTGGTAGGCATTGATGACCTTATCCAAGTCAAAATCCCAAACCCAATCATCATCGCTATCATTTTCAGTTTTGATATGTTTTGACTCTCGCTGTCCAGGTGGATCTTCATCTAACTGCGCGGTTTTGCGTTCTTTAGCCTCAAGCCTGTTTCCTTGCTGTTCTTTTGATTCCTCGGCACGCTTTCTTTTCTGACTTTCTCTATCAGCAGCAAGTTTTTTGGCATAGACTCTTTGAGCATCTTCATCGGCTTTTGCCATTGTAAGTTCATCAGTCATTTTAAACTTAAACATTAATAGATTTCTACGTGAACATATATGTCTTAAATATCTTTAATGACGCCACCGTCATAGCAAAAATGACGACAACTAACATCATGACGTCAGTCGACACAGAAACATGACGTCACCTGACAGACAGACACACAGACAGACAACTTATTATATATATATATATATATATATATATATATATATATATATATATATATATATATATATATATATATATATATATATATGATTTTTATATGATTTCCTACCGCTATTTAAAGACCCAAGGAGTTACCCAAAGTTAAAAAAATTAATGCAGGGGTACAGCAAAGATTCTACTTCTAAGGGGTGTAAATAATTCCGGACACGGGCGCAAAGCAAACTAAGCCAAATGTATTTAGATAACTATTATTAGGCGTGAATTTTATTCAAATATGACATTCCTTTAAATTCAATAGAAGGGGGGCCTGGATGCCCTCTTTTTTTATCAGAAGGCAAAAATGGGAGAATCTAATGAAAGTAAGTCAGCAGCCTCTTCTAAACGGTAGTTTTGAATAACTGTTTTTACTTTTGAAAACACGATTAGCCACACAAACTTGACGTACTTTCTAATTTCAATAAGACCTACTCGTACATACATCCCAAATCCCTGCAGAAAAAAATGCAGCTCAAATTTTACGAATGATGACAGCTAACCACCTGAGCCGTAAACCCAACCGGGTTGTCCCGGTCAAAAATCGCTTAGGACAGGTGTGCGCACCACGCATGGCAGAACAAATCTTGCTCCCTGATGTGGACCATATGGCGTAGATGGACTGACTCCTCGAGTTGACCAATGACTAGGTTCACTAAGGAAGGGTTAAAAGGAAAGCGGAAAATATTTGCTCCTTTTCAGAATTTTTAGGCCCCTCTGCAAATTAGGACTCCTGACATAAAAGGAACTTTTAAAAATTAAGTCAAATAAGGGTTAAAGGATTTAAGTAATTTGTATTGCAAAAAGCACAGGCCATACACATTCTTCATATTTTTTTTCATTCTGCGTTCCCCCCCCCCCCCAAATTCTAGAAAAACAGCATCTTTGACGTAGGATCTTTAGGTATCCATTTTAGACCCCCCCCCCGATTTTTTATTTGGTATTTCAGGTATTGTGAAGAATTGGACATGGCAAATTTTCAAACGAGTTTATTTTATAGATGTTATATTTGAACTTTTGTGAGTATTGTGGTGAAATGAATCCAACTTTCAAGTGTTGCATGTTTTTGAATAGGCAATTTTCAACATCAGATTCCTTCACTATGGCCTTCTCAAATATGCAACATTTCTACTTTCAATTTTCTTATTCTGCGTATCGTGTCTTCTAGCTTGCGTATGTTTCACTTACATCTTTATGGTACCCGTATTTCCATCATACAATTGAACATTTCTTATGGCGGCTTCATGGAAAAAAAAAAACTACCGGAAAGTGTAAGCTAATCCAATTCATTTATATACTATAGGGGTAGACTATGTAAACTAATATAACGAGAGCTGTTCATAGCTGTAACCTAGTAAAGAACGAACCAAAGCACATAATAGCCGAAAAAAAAAACAACTTCTTACAGTAAATTTTCAACCGTAAAATGTTATTTAGGAATGGTATCCATTATCCAGGTCAAGCTTAAAAGTAAAACGTATGAATTTTGAGAATTTTATAAGAGTTTGTGGAAATACCCCGGTGATGGTGGTAGATCGAAATAAAAATTATACCATTGGAATCATCATGCTCGAAACTCTATAACCAGAGGCTTTCACTTCTTTCTCCCAAAAACTGAAGAAATCACATCTTAGCTTAGGTAGCCCTGTTGTGCCCTCTTTTTTTGCCGAAGCTAGCGGGTCACTTGAACATCGTGGAGAGTTCTGCTCATTTGAAAGCTAATGCTTTTACCTACGTACTGGTTTATAAATTCACCATGACAGCGTAGGAGCAAAATCGCGATTATACACAAGACGGCATTTTTGGTATGTGTTCTCGAAAATGGCAGTGGATCGAAATGAAAATTTCCATCACAGGAATCATCAGGGTCGATAGTCATTCACTAGAGGTCCCCCCCTCTTTGGTGTCTCCCTTTTTTTCTTTTTTCCGACGCTAGTTAATAGTAAAAGAGTCTTCCTAGTAAAGATTAAACGGTCCGTTGGAACTGAAATCTGAATATACGCTTTTTAGTAAATTTTAAAAAGTAAAAGAGACATCATTTGACATTGATACAGGAATGGTAACGACTGTATATGCTTAACTTTAAACCAAAATACAATGACTAAGACAAACTTATGTAGATTTTGAAAAAAGATAGAAAGCCCTCGAAAATGGAATCAGATCGAAACGGAAAGCACACAATTGAAATTCCTATGCCCGCATACTTAGCCCGGTTGTTTTCAGGCCTTCATCTTAAAAACTGAATCAAATAAAACTTTAGACAGTTTGTCACTGATGTGGCTCTTTTTCCCTAATAAAGCTCCGAGTAAGGAGTGATAATTTTAAAAAGTGATTCGCTCCTTACTGAGTTACAGCAAAAAAAAGCCAAAGGCTTTTTCTTTGTCTGACATGGGGTCTTGCTTATTCCCCCTGAAAATTCCCCCTGCGGAAAATTTTCTTCTGGGAAAAAGCCCCCCCACATACAATATCAAACAGCAACAAAGAAATTACCCGGATATATGTTGAAGCTTACAACCAGAAGTCATTAGGCTAAGGTGAGGAGTAACTTACACACACACACAAAAAATAATTATCTACTCTGTAACATTGCTTTGTAAGACTTGCAGTTATCATCGGGTTATATTTTTGGCATTAGTCGGACTTACCAGAAAGAGGGTTTAGGGGGGTATCGCTCGAGAATTTCAGGATAATTTCTCTTCGTTTCAAATTTGGATACGGCTATTTAAATTTATTTGTAAAATATTTTTTCTAATTTGAGAAGGAATTATATATAATGCCGTAAAACTGCCAATTCTATTGACTTTTATTGAAAATTGGCTACACCAAATTTTACAAATTGGGAAACGCATTTTCATATAGTATTAAAGAAGCTTTACTTGCACAGAAAACAGAGCTTTGTTTTGACAAAGACTTAGAAAACGTATTCGCAAATAAATGATTATATCTCATTTCTTTTCTGATAAATCCCAGTTTCCTATGTGTTCTTGAACCTCAAATCAAACAGTTCGTGGTAACGAACTGCAGTAAGGAGCGACCCGGCTCAATAGTAAACGAAACTCTAAAAAACGGAATCTTGATGCTAAAATATACATAAAAAGAATCGGATTTTCATGCTGATTTTAAATATATAAGTTTCATCAAATTTAGCCTTTGTCATCAAAAGTTACGAGCCTGAGAAAATTTGTCTTATTTTGGAAAATAGGGGGGAGACCCCGTAAAAGTCATAGAATCTTAAGGAAAATCCCACCATCACATTCGGCGTATCAGAGAACCCTATAACAAAAATTCCAAGCTCCTATCTGAAAAAATGTGGAATTTCGTATTTTTTGCCAGAAGACAAATGACAGGTGCGTGTTTATTTGTTTGTGTTTTTTTTTCTTTTCCCCAGTGGTTATTGTATCGACCAAGTGGTCCTAGAATGTCGCAAGAGGGCTCATTCTAACGGAAATGAAAATTTCTAGTGCCCTTTTTAAGTGACCAAAAAATTGGAGGGCACCTAGGCCCCCTCCCACGCTCATTTTTTCTCCAAAGTCAACGGTTCAACATTTGGAGATAGCCATTTTGTTCCGCATAGTCAAAAACCATAATAACTATGTTTTTTGGAATGACTTACTCCCCCACAGTCCCTGGGGGAGGGGCTGCAAGTTACAAACTTTGACCAGTGTTTACATATAATAATGGTTATTGGGAAGTGTACATGCATTTTCAGAGAGATTTTTTTGGTTTTGGGGGTGGGACTGAGGGGAGGGGGCTATGTGAGAGGATCTTTCCTTGGAGAAATACGTCATGGAGGAAGAGAAATTCAATGAAAAGGGCGCAGGATTTTCTAAAACTACTATAAAAAAACAATGAAAAAATAAACATGAAAAAGTTTTTTCAATTGAAAGTAAGGAGTAACATTGAAACTTAAAACGAACAGAGATTGTTACGCATATGAGCGGTTCTAAAAATACTTCAACATAAAGAGCGAGGTATTTAGGAGGAGATAAATACCTCGCTTTTTATGCTAAAGTAGTTTTAGTAATTTCAACTATTTACTCTACGGCCTTTCTGATTCAAGGGTCATTCTTAAAGAATTGAGACACGATTTAGTTTAAAGAGCGAGGCATTAACGAGGGTACAAACCCCCTTATATACATAAAATATAAGAATATAAAAGTTTGTTACGTAAGTTAATTCTTAAGTTACGTAAATTTCCTACAAATAGAAACGTTCGTTAAAAATTAAACGTTATAGTTGCCTTTTCATGTAACCGAAAAATTGAAGGGCAACTAGGCCTCCTTCTCCACCCCTTATTTCTCAAAATCGTCTGATCAAAACTAAGAGAAAGCCATTTACCCAAAAAGGAATTAATTTGCAAATTTCAGTTTAATAATCTATGTGTGGAGAGCCACATGCATTACATGCATTAATTCAAAAACGTTCAGAAATTAAATAAAAAAAAGTCTTTTTAACTGTAAGTAAGGAGCAACATTAAAACTTAAAACGAACAGAAATTACTCTGTATATGAAATGGGTTGTCCCCTCCTCAACGCCTCGCTCTTTACGCTAAAGTTTGACTCTTTGCCACAATTCTATTTTTAAAACAATTAAAAACTGTCCCCTCCGCAATCCCTCGCTCTTTACGCTGAAGTTTGACTCTTTGCCACAATTCTATTTTTAAAACAATTAAAAACTTTAGCGTAAAGAGCGAGGGATTGCGGAGGGGACAACCCATTTTATATACGGAGTAATTTCTGTTCGTTTTAAGTTTTAATGTCGCTCCTTACTTACAGTTAAAAAAACTTGTTTTTTTATTTAATTGCAAAAGTAGATCAAATTAAACACGCTTTACTACCCCTTCCATAATTTCCACTCCTAATTACTACACCTTTGATAATTTATTATTACCCCATTTCCTTTATGTTACTTATTGTGTTTTCCTTCTTCTTTGTTAATCTCTTCTCACGGTACCAGAATTATTGAGGATTTCACCTGTTCAGATCGTTTCGTCACTGTTGTACCCAGGGATGTGGAGTCGGAGTCTTGGAGTCGGAGCTTTAATAAATTCTGCTGAACGGAGTCGGAGTTGTAGTCGGAGCTTTGAAACAGGGTTGTGGAGTCGGGGTTTGGGGTCGGAGCGTTAGTAATTTTCCTGAGCGGGGTCGGAGCGTTAGTAATTTTCCTGAGCGGGGTCGGAATAGGCATACTGAAAATGTCTGGAGAGAAGTTGGAGTCATATCCACTTATAATTTTATAACCAACTCTACAGCCTTGGTTGCACCTAAAGATCATACCTGATATTTTCAAACTGATAAAAAAATGACCGAAAACTGTTTACTGAGCTGCATGAAGAGGAAGATATGCCGGGCAATCACTTTGGTTCTCCTCACCTATGTTATCCTGCTGATTCTCCCATTGGGAACAGATTAGAAAATAGTTTTTGGAAATTTCATCATACGTAGACAAATATTTAACCTTTAGGGACAACAGTGACGGTTTTGTTAGCATTATTCAACAGTTATTAGAAAAGAAAAAATATTTATCCTTTCCTGTGAAGCTAGAAACGCAGATTGCTCCTACTGTTCCCGATAGGATAAAAATCGACTTAGGTGTAAGTGCTCGTGAATCGATTGATTTCTACTTTCTTTCTTTTTATGCAAAGCATATGCAATGATCAAGCATAATGCTATGCTAATATTTGTTTTCTCCAGCCACTTGAAAAACAATCTTGAAAGATGAAACGCATCGAAGCTGTCTCATTGAGTGTTTGTTTAGCTAGGGTATTCGGCTGTCCTGCTTTTTTCTCTTTTTGACTCCCCCAAAGAAGCCATGAGAAACTGAACACAGCTGTTCAGGATTGCCAAGATAATTTCTTATAAATATAATTAATAAAAATAAATAAATATAAATATAATTTCTTTCAAATAAATTCCCATGAAACATCGATAAAGAAATGAATACTCCCAGAAAAAGCCCGTGTTGAGAAAAGAAAGGAGGAGGGGCCGACGGGAGAGGGGACCCGTCGGTTAAATAAACTCCTGTGAAACATCTATGAAGAAATGAATACTCCCAGAAATGTTGTGCCTGCTACGGCGCTCCCGGTTTCAAGCGATGCGATCTCAACAAGTGTACGAGATTCCCTGTGAAATAAATCTACAGAAGGATGAAATCCGATTTTATAGCTGGTATGTGAGATCGACGAAGCGTGACTCAACAAGACTAGTGATGGCCATGGAAATGAATCGTTACCAAGCGGACGTTCTTTGTCTATCCGAGACAAGATTGAACGGAGTTTCTGAAGAATTCATACCACTTCGGGACTCGGACAACTCTTACATATTGCTCAACTCTAGTTCGTATGATAGATCCAGTGACCATGGAGCCGGCTTTATGATAGGCTGCGGTGCACAAAAAGCTCTTCTTGCATGGGATCCAGTGAACCCGAGATAAGCCAGACTACGACTTAAAGAAGGATTATGCAACACCTCTATCATTACTGTCTACGCACCAACGAGAATACCAACGGACGCTGATAAGGACTCCTTCTATGCTGATCTGGAGATTACAATGCAGAAATGCCCCAAATGAGACTTCCTAATTTTAGCGGGTGATTGGAACTCCCATGTTGGCAAAACAGACCCCAATGTTCGCGATATTGTTGGTCCATTCACACACGGCCAGCGGAGCTCCAACGGGGATAGACTGCTGCAGTTCGCGATATCTCATAACCTTTCCATCACCAACACCGTGTTCCAACACAAACCCTTTTAAAGGATAACCTGGCGCTCAAACGACGGCTCCACCGCTGCCCAAATTGACCATGTATTGATGCGTCAGCATTAGCGCTCCTCAGTAATGAATTATCGAGCTTACAAAGGGGTGTGCATGGGTCAAAATCTGGAAGCGATCATATGCTTGTAGGCGTGAAAACACTCCTGAAGTTGAGCGCGAGGAAGAGACAACCCCCAAAAAGGAAGTTAAATGTAGAGAAACAGAAAATCCAAACAGTGAAAGAAAACTTTTGCCTGAAGTTACAGAACCCGTTCGCAAGCCTGACAGACTGTGATGAAGGCCCTACCACCCGATGGAAATAATTCCGGAACACCACTGAAAACGTGGCAACTGAAGTTATCGGCTATGCTCCTGCAAAGACGAGGAAAATTATGTCTCAGAGAAAACTGTAAAGCTATTCGAGGCTAGGCGACAAGCATCAAACGCATCAATCGCAGTAAAAAAGTCGCTACGTAAACATGTTAAAACCAGCTTACGTAAAGACCGCCAACAATTTTGGGACGAGGTTACTTTAGAGATGGCAAAAGCAGCCAGAAATAATGACATGAGAAGGCTGTATAGAACTCTCAAAGAAATAGCTGGAAAAAAGTCACCAACCGATGGTCCCTTAAAAGACGCTCAAGCAAGTTACCATGACGTACGAGGTAAACTTGATCACTGAAAGAATCATTTTGAAGACCTGCTTAATCCAAATACAGATGGGCAAGCTGCAACGCCAATGTTGCCACCAATAGCTGACAGACCACCTGTCAGCTATTCATTTCAGATATGAAATCGACATGGCACCACCATCAGCTTCAGAGATACTAAACGCGATCAAACTGCTAAAAAACAATAAGTCGCCTGGAGAAGATGGTCTCTCTCCAGAGGTATACCATACACTGTAGCGGAGTAACTAGACTCCCTCTTCAGTCTGATATGGGAAAAGAAGACCTTCCCGTCTGATTGGAAGGTGTCAGTAATAATCCCAGTATTTAAAAAGGAGGACAAATGCGACAGCCGCAACTACCGGGGATATCACTCATGGATATGGCTACCAAAGTATTCGCGATGATATTGTTTAAAAGGTTCGAGGAACCCAGGGATGAGCGGACACATGAAAATCAGTGCAAATTTCGAAGAGGGAGAGGGTGCACTGACCGGATCTTCACTCTTCACCTTATTCTGCAACAGTGCGAGCGCTACAAAATCCCCATAATTAGCATGTTCCTTGATTTTGTGGCTGCTACCGACTCTGTAACCCGCGAAAACCTTTGGCAAATCATGGTGGAATATGGTATGTCGGTTGAATTCGTGGAGCTGTTGAAGGCTTACTACTAGTATTGCAAATTGACTGTAAGAGTGCTGGGCAGAGAAATTGAGCCCCTCAGAGTGGAAAGCGGTGTAAAACGGGGGTGCATATTGTCCTCTATTTTCTTTAACTATTGTATAGACTGGATTCTAGAAAGATCACTCTGAAGTTTTGACGGTGTTGTTATGGGATTGGGCATTAACGTGTCTATCATGGACTACGCGGATGACACCGACGCTCTTGCTGCTGATCCAGCAACTGCCCAAGCAATGTTAAACGAAATAGCATATTTCTCTCATCTACTGGGTATGAAGATCAACACGGCCAAAACTAAAGTCATGGATCTAAACAAACAGTCAGATTATCAGCTTGTGCTTTACGGACAAGGATTGGAAAGAGTCTATAGCTTCACCTACCTTGGCTCAATAATAGACCCTCGTGGAGACTTTGACCTTTACGTACAGAGCAGAATCAATAAAACCCAAGCCATCTTCTCACAACTCGCCACCATTTGTTAAACCGGCAGGAGATCAGCATGAAGAGAAAAAATTTATGTCTATAAAGCGGTTGTTAGATCTGTTCTCTTCTATGCAGCCAAAACTTGGCCACTGAAGGCGCTTCATCTCCATGATTTGGAAGTCTTAAACCACCGCTGTCTACGAAAAATCCTGAGGGTTCGATACTCCGACACAATCTCAAATGTTGATGTGCGCCACCACTGCTGTAACATAGAACCCGCAGCCATGATTGTCAAACAGAGAAGACTGCGTTGGCTTGGCCATGTCCTTAGGAGACCCAATGACCGCATCATAAAGCAAGTGCTTCTAGCTGCCCCGTTGCCAGATTGGCGCAGGCGACTTGGTGGTCGATTGAAGAATTGCTGGGCAACTGCCAAAAACGACCTCGACCCCATTGGCGGATTTTGAAGGTTTGACAGAAAGTGGGGGAGCTGCTGGCTAAGGTTTGCTGAAGAGCTGGCACAAGATTGCGACAAATGGGAGTCAACCATACGTAGTCTTTTAAATGCCAGGTGAGGCGTCCTTGTCTGGTCCCGCTACAAGTACAAGCAAAAGTAAGCAGTATTTTAAACCCAACAAAACAAATTTGCATCCAATTTTCTAATCTTAAATAAGAACTATGGATTCAAATTTTGTTACCTCCCTTCATCTGCTGTACTTTCTAAGATCAGCAGCCCAGGCCTTCGGTCCTCGTAATTTTCACGTAACACAGGATCTAGTTTTAATATTTATTTTTTTCAGTTAATATTTTCTCGGGATTTATACGTTAGTACATTGTCACAAGGCGGTGGTTCCAGACCCTTTTAAAAGCTATCAACACCTTTGTGGGACAAGTACAATATCACAGACTCCTCCTAATCATAATAAGTACTGCTGTTTCTGAATAGTTCTTGTAATCTGAATGCACTAATACTCTATGCAGATAAACATTATTGGATTGTAAAACAGCTAGCACAGTGAATCTCGAGCTGTTATTTCTGAAAACGGCCGTTTTAAAAATGATATTTAGATAGGTGAATATTCAAATGATGACCCTGCGGCTGTTGCGAAAAATATGTAATCATAATTGGGTTGAAATTTTACAGTGATAACACGGATTGGAATGTCACGATTTCGAAAAACACAGATAGATTCTCAGGCTTGCATCTTTATACAATTATTACTTGCAGAAATTCAGACCGTCGATTCAAATAAGTTAAAACAACTAGAAACACTCAGAGCTCCTATCCAAGGTCATTCCCCTTGGTAAAGACAATCGTAACAACTGTCTTAATAAAAAATGTTAGGATACCTTGCATTATATAGCACAGCCTTATAAGCCAGAAGTAGGTTCAAAGTAATTTGATTTTAAGAAATCTTCTTTAAACCAGAACTAGTTTTTTTTTCCACTGAAAGTAAGTAGCACCATTAAAACTTGAAACGAACAGAAATTTTTTCGTATATGAGGGGGTTCACCCCATCGTCAATACCTCGCTCTTTAAGCTAAAGTTAGTATTTTGCTCCAATTCTTTAAGAATGTCCCCTGAATCACAAAGGCCGTTGTTTAATTAGAATGAATAGTTCTTTCCAAAGTATAAAAAAAAAACTTTAGCGTAAAGAGCGAATTATTGACTAGGGGCGAACCCCCTCATATGCGTAATAATTGTTCGTTTTAAGTTTTAATGTTGATCCTTACTTTCAGTGGAAAACACTTTTTTTATTTAATTTAAGATCGTTTCTTACATAATGCTGGGAAATACCCCCCCCCCTTTCATGGAAATTCTCTACAGCAGGGTTCTCTGATACGCTGAATCTGATGGTATGATTTTCATTCAGATTCTATGACTTTTAGGGGGTATTTCCCCCTTTTTTTTCAAAAATAAGGCAAATTTTCTCAGGCTCGTGACTTTTGACGGGTAGGACTAAACTTGACAAAACTTGTATATTTGAAATCATCATAAAAATTCAATACTTTTATGTCTAAGTTCAGATTTTTGGAGTTTCGGTTACTATTGAGCCGGGTCGCTCCTTACTTACAGTTCGTTACCACAAACTATTTGATCAGTTTGAAGAATTCCAAGGACATTCACTTAAAAAAAGACAAGTGATACAAGTACGCTTCATCTGGTTGCACAACACTAATGAGAATCTACGAGATTTCAAGGTACTCCCATAATAAAATTTTCAGAGAATATTTTCAGACTGCAGCCATAAGATAGGTGACCAAGACTTTTTAAAATATTAAATTAAAAAAAAACAAGTTTCTTCAACTGAAAGTAAGGAGCAGCATTCAAATTTACAACGAACAGGAATTATTTTGTATATGAGGGGGGCTGCCCCTTCCTCTATCCTCAATTTTTATCCTAAAGTCCAAAAGTTCTTTGGAAATATTTCTCATTCAAAATCAACAGCCCATGCGTTTTACTAGTCTTTCTTAAAGCATCAGGACAAAAAGTTAAACTTTAGCGCAAAGGGCGGGGATTGAAGAGGAGGCACCCCCTCAAACACAGAATAATTTGTGTTCGTTTCCTTACTTTCAACTGAAAAAAAAACTTTTCTTTTACATTTTAATTTCTGATCGTTTTCCAAATTATGCCAGGAAATCTCTCCCCCACCTGTAAAATAATTAACCACCCCTGAATAATTCCACCCGTAAAATTCCATCGCCATGGAAAATTCTGTCCGTGGAAAATCCCCTCCCCCAAAAAATTCCGTATATTTTCATATATAAGTTCAATTTCCAAATACAAATACCATATGTGAACAATAAGTGCAAATTGCGTAACTTACAGCCCTCCCCAGGGACTATGGAGGATCATGTTGTAACAAAAGTCACAGTTATTAACCTTTCAACTTTATAGAATCACACGGTTACCTTAAAATTTTTATCGGATGTCTTCGGGGAGAAAATGGGCATGGGAGGGGGCTAGTTACTCTTCAATCTTTTGTTCACTTAAAAAGGGCACTAGAACTTTCGATTTACGTTAAAATGAGCTCTCTCTCGATCTCCTAGGACCATTGGTTCGATGCAATCACTCTTGGGGAATTCAATAAAGCATAGTCATTGGATCTTTCAACTATCAAACAGTTCGTGGTAACGAACTGTAGTAAGGAGCGATCCGGCTCAATAGTAACAAAAACTCTAAAAAATTTAATTTTGATATCAATAGCTACATCAAAAGAATCGCATTTTAATTCTGATTATAAATATATAAGTTTCATCAAGTTTAGTCTTAGCCATCAAAAGTTACGAGCCTGAGAAAATTTGCCTTATTTAGGAAAATAGGGGGAAACACCCCCTAAAAGTCGTAGGATCTTAACGAAAATGACACCATCAGATTCAGCGTATCAGAGAACCCTACTGTAGAAGTTTCAAGCTCCTATCTACAAAAATGTGGAATTTTGCATTTTTTGCCAGAAGACAAATCACGGGTGCGTGTTTATTTTTTTTTATTTTTTTTTCCCAGGGGTCATCGTATCGACCAAGTGGTCCTAGAATATCGCAAGAGGGCTCATTCTAACGGGAAAAGTTCTAGTGCCCTTTTTAAGTGACCAAATAAATTGGAGGGCATCTAGGCCCCCTCCCACGCTCATTTTTTCCCAAAGTCAACGGATCAAAATTTTGAGATAGCCATTTTGTTTAGCATAGTCGAAAATCATAATAACTATGTTTTTGGGGATGACTTACTCCCCCACAGTCCCTGGGGGAGGGGTTGCAAGTTACAAACTTCAACCAGTGTTTACATATAATAATGGTTATTGGGAAGTGTACAGACGTTTTCAGGGGGATTTTTTTGGTTTTGGGGGTAGGGTTGAGGGAGGGGGCTATGTGGGAGGATCTTTCCTTGGAGAAATATGCCATGGGGGAAAAAATTCAATGAAAAGGGTGCAGGACGAATCTGGTCACGTTAGAAAAAAACGTCAAATTAAGAGCTTAATATACAATGCTGGGTGTTCGGAGCCTCTCTATTATGGAGTATAATTTGAAAATGAAACAACTATACGAGCGATAAAGCATATATACCACAACCATAACTCAACTAACGAAAGAACTGCTAAGAGATAACACAACTATAAAGCGAAAACAGGTGAAAACTAACGGGAAAATAAACGAACTAAGAGGTGGAAGGGGCCCAGAGAAAAAATATAATCCTTTTTCAATTTTGAGCCTAACTTCCGCAAAGGAGTAATAATGTGAGAAGCCCCGAAATACCGAATTATTTTCTTTTCAAACAGTTCGTGGTAGGGAACTGTAGTAAGGGGCGACCCGGCTCAATAGTAAACGAAACTCTAAAAAACGGAATTTTGATGCTAAAAGATACATCAAAAGAATCGAATTTTTACGCTGATTCTAAATATATAAGTTTCAATTAATTTAGTCTTTGTCATCAAAAGTTACGAGCCTGAGAACATTTGCCCTATTTTGGAAAAAAGGGGGAAACATACCCTAAAAGTCATAGAATCTTAACGAAAATCACACTATCGCATTCGGTATATCAGAGAACTCTATAGCAAAAATTTCAAGCTCCTATCTAAAAAATGTGGAATTTTGTATTTTTTGCCAGAAGACAAATCACAGGTGCGTGTTTATTTGTTTGTTTGTTTTTTTTTTCCCAGGAGTCATCTTATCGACCAAGTGGTCCTAGAATGTCGCAAGAGGGCTCATTCTAACGGAAATGAAAAGTTCTAGTGCCCTTTTTCAGTGACGAAAAAAATTGGAGGGCAAATAGGCCCCCTCCCATGCTCATTTTTTTCCAAAAGTCAACAGATTAAAATTTTAAGATAGCCATTTTGTTCAGCATAGTCGAAAACCATAATAACTATGTCTTTGGGAATGACTTACTCCCCCACAATCCCTGAGGGAGGGGCTGCAAGTTACAAACTTTGATCAGTGTTTACATATAGTAATGGTTATTGGGAAGTGTACAGACGTTTTCATGGGGATTTTTTGGTTTGGGGGGTGGGGTTGATGGGAGAGGGCTTTGTGGGAGGATCTTTCCTTTGAGGAATATGTCATGGGGGAAGAAAAATTCAATGAAAAGGGCGCAGGATTTTCTAGCATTACTATAAAAAAAACAATGAAAAAATAAACATGAAAACGTTTCTTTCAAATGAAAGTAAGGAATAGCATTGAAATTTAAAACGAACAGAGATTATTACGCATATGAGGGGTTCTAAAAATACTTTATATTTTTTTTTAAAATATAAAAATACTATAGGGGTTCTAAAAATACTTTATAATACCTCGCTCTTTATGCTAAAATATTTTTAGTGATTTCAACTATTTATTCTACGGCCTTTTCGATTCAGGGGTCATTCTTAAAGAATTTTCCCAAAGTAAATGACAACTCTTTTCTATAATTCTATTATCTATTTTTCAAATATAATAGTAGGTTTGGTATCGTTTTTTTATTGTGTTTGCTGTAGACCTTTTCCTGAAAAACCCTTGAAATTTCTCTGCGCAACACAAAAATTGCCCACGTTCCAAAAATTGCCCAAAAGCAGCGTTCACATGTAGGTACAGCAGAATTTTATGCCTAAAACATGCTTGTCGGCATATTTTCAAGCATGGAAGCCCAGCTGGGCATTCATATGAATGCATATTTTAATTTAATACCACTCTGAAATATAATATCTTTTCAAATGAACCCTCTCTTGACATTCTACAACCACTGGTTCGGCACGATAGCCCGTGGTGAAAAAAGGGGACACATCATTGCTTCCCATGCGAAAGTGATTTTCCTTGTTGTTCAAGCTGGGAAAATTAAATTCTCCTAGATACAGCTTTTGGATGTGGTGATTCCGGTAGTGCACTTATCATTTCGGTTCGACACCATTTTTGATGGGTTTCAGGCTATTTTTCGAAAATCCCTTAAATTTATTTACGCAACAAACTTCTGCAATTAAGGTTAACGAAAATAACAGTTACCATTCCTGAATTCATTTCAAATGACGATTCTCCCTTAAGTGGCAGCTTGATTTTTCAAGACATGTCTATGTCTTGAACAGACTGGAGTCTGTTCTATACTAGGTTGCATCGCAGCCTAGGTATAGCCTATATACCAGTCATGAACGTCTTTTTTCAGATAAGGGACGCATCGCAACGCCACTGCCGCACGATGGTCTACCGCGGAATTGGCGTTGGAGTACTGTTTATCTATTCTGTTTATGCCAGCAATTGCTAAAAATTCGTCATTGCACATGCGTAAAAGAAAAGCGAAAAATAAACGTGCAATGCATACTGTGTCCCAAAACTCTTTTATGGAACGCTCATTACTATTACTGTACAGACACCTGCATTGTGGGTTGCATCTGGCACTGCAACTAAGATGACAAAAGAAGCTTCCTGATTGGGAGAATTCAAAAATTAAGACAGAGTTTTTGCCTCTAGCGCTGGACACTTAGCTGCAATTTGTTGCAGCTAAGGAACTTCATTTTGTACTTCAACAGGAAGTGCCTGGTTAATGAGGTCTTGACACATTTCTGCTTATGTAAACCAAACTAGACATGTATTTGAAAATCACTTAAGTGCAATACGTTTTTGACACTGATATTCATCTTGCTTGAAAACCCAGTACCGATCAAGTTTTAACGTTTATTTCAATGTTGGCACCAGCCGACACCATGTTTCTCAACAACAATTTCAAAACGGTTTTCTGATCAGAGTGTTTTTAAGAACATTCTTATTGGAAAGTTTTAAGCAAGTTCGAATCAATTGAACTTGGATTTTGGCTAAATCCAATTATTAGCTGAGCCTTGATAAAAGTCCAGTAAAATTTTTATTGTGAATTTACCACAAGCACAGTCTTATTTCCTTGTAGCAATCCATGTAAAAACAATAGATGTTTCCCAAGGAACGCCCATCGTTCAGGGCTTTCTTATGTGACTTTCTGCAAATCGATTGACCTAGTTAGACTAAGAGGATCAGAAAAATACGGAGATCAATCTTACAGCTTTTAGTGAATCTTTATTTCTAGCCCTTGTTTCTAGTCCAAAGTTGAGCAAACTCCGCAGGGGAACAGTGATACAAGGGAGACGGACGATATACCCATATAATCGATCAAAGAATTTGAAATAATCTTGGGTTTCTCAATGGGTTTTTCAATGGCCCCAATCGGAGTTATTTATATAAAACCTGTGTAGTGCACGAAACGAACAAAAAATCGGTTGGAACCATAACTAAAATTTCATGACGCATTTTCAATCATTGAGAAAATTTTCTATTTTTGTTTTCTGTCCTAATCGTAATTCCAATTCAACTTAACAGCATTAAATTTAGCACAAATACTTCCACGAAGAACTCCAGTATGCTGTTTTTTCAGCTTTTACTTTAGGCCGAATTTTCTTAATTCAAGGTAATTTTGGGTTAATAATATTTGCATAATATCATTCTTTTGTACTACTGTCAACTTATGAAAAGTAATCCAAATAGTACGATTAATAGATTAATAAAAAATAAAAAAAGGAGCGATTCTGGGGTAAACAGAGCTATCTTTCGAAAATAATTTGTATTAGTATCTGTTCCACTCCTGCACAGAAACTTATAAAAAAAGAAAAGAAAAAACAAATCTGAAATTGGCTCATTTGAAAATCTTTAAAAAAAACAGAAAAGAGTTATCTTAACTAAATTTAACTGAAAATAGAGTTGAAGTGATTGAATAATGCCTACCTCTTCATGGCAAATCAAATAAGCTCGACATCGTTGCTAGTTATTCTTTCAATTATTTGAAGAAACACAACGTTCTGCACGGTCAACCCAAAACTCATCGTTGAGGACATTTTAAGGCCGGATACCTCCCAATCTCCCAAAAAGCTACTCAAAAGACAAATACAATAGAGTGCTGACGAGGCAGGGCTGACGAGGCAGTGCTGACCCTAAGAGAACTTGTAGTTCCCTGAACGAATATAGCCCCATGGTATACATCAGCATAGAGGAGGTGGGGTCATGCGGCTTCCTGTGCACTAGCTCCTTGAAAGTTTTGACCGTTTTCTGCAGCAAGCGTATTTTTGGACAGTTCATTTTATGGTAACATAACGTGTACTCTTTACTCTTTTTCCTTGACTGACGTTTCATTCATACTTGATATTTGACCTTACTTTTACTACTGATACTCAATAAAGAGGAGAAAAGTACAATGTCATCTTTCATTCTTCTAAATTGCTGAGAAGGCAGTCTAGCTCGCTTCAATAAATGTAATAATTACTCCTAAAAAGATTAATTGCTCTTGTCAAAATTATTATGACAATTTGCTGCTGTATCATTAAATCTTTCATAATATACATAATGCGTTTTGATTCTGGACAATCGTCAGTTATCGTTACGAAAAAAGACTCTTCAAAGAGTGCAACTCAATGAAAAAAAAAAAAAAAAATCAATAATTGACGAAGAGGAGAGCATCCAGTTAGAGAAGATTTATGTGAGTAACCAACCCTATATTCAGATGTTGGAAACATACAACCACTCGAAATTCGGTAAGCTGAAATGCCTATAAATCATTTGAAAATTGGATTTCCTAAAAGAAGGAATTTCCCATACAACGGCGTGATGCTTTAGAAGCAAAAAGAAGAAATTCGTCACATCCAGCTTACGACTAATTGCTCAATGACCACTAAATCTCGTCAAAATATAGATTATGATATTGGAACTTTGATGTCTTACTACCCTCATTTGAAAAACCCTTTAAATAGTGTTGATCAATCAAGTAAGAAACATTAAGAGATTTGGGAGCAGTGAGTGCTATTTTTTCAGAAGGTTTATGCAACTGACCATCCGATACAAAACAACTACTGGAAACCGCTCAAAATTCAATAAGTTGAAGAAAGTAAGAGCTTTTGGAGATATTTTCAAAGAAACCACCAATTCCCCCTAAAATCTAATGATGTTTCTTCTAAAGATGTAATTAATCATGCCAAGCTTTCCCGCTGCACTGTCGCTTTATCTTGCCATACAAAACATAGAACATTTTGACTTTTGGCGCTCGACCCAGTCACTTAATGAAACACTCTTGAAACAATGTTTATCAAATAGTTCGTGGTAACAAACTGTAAGTAAGGAGCGACCTGGCTCAATAGTAACCGAAACTATAAAAAAAAAACGGAATTTCGATACCAATAAAGAATTGGATTTCACGCTGATTTTAATTATGTGAGTTTCATTAAGTTTTGTCTTGTTAAAGGCTACGAGCCTGAGAAAATTCGCCTGATTTTCGAAAAAAGGGGTAAACGCCTTCTAAAATTCACAGAATATGATTGAAAATCGCACCATCAGATTCAACGTATCAGAGAACCCTACTATAGAGGTTTCAAGCTCTATCTGCAAAAACCGATGAATTTTGTATGTCTTTGCCAGGAGAAAGATCACAGATGCGTGTTTATTTACTTTTTTTCAAGGGTGATCATATCAACCTAGGGGGCCTAGAACATCGGGAGAGGGCTGATTCTAATGGAAATTATAAGTTCTAATGCTTTTTTTAAGTGACCAAAAATATTGGAGGACAACTAGGCCTCCTCCCGTGCCACCTTTTCCCAAAATCGTCCGATCAAAATTTTGGTTCAGCTATTTTGTTCAGCATAGTTAAAAGGTCCAATAACTATGTCTTTGGAGATAACATGACCCCCTACAGCCTCTGTGGATATGTCTTTAAGTTATAAAATTTGCCTCTTGTTTACGTATAGTATTTGTTAATGGGAAGTATGCATGCATTTTTCAGGTGGGAAGGAGAGGACAAATTTTCTGCTGGGGGAATTTTGCACGGTGAGAGTTTACCAAGGAGAAGAGAGTTTCCTGATGGAGAACTTTTCAGGGAAAATCTTAAACTGGGGGAATTCACCAGAATTCTTATATGAAATTCATTTTGTATGTCTTGCTTTCTTTTCACCGACTGAAGTTTATGCGTGGACATGTTAAGGACAATTGTCCGTGTTAAATTTTCACCCGGATTGAATTGTCCAGAGGATATTTCCATGGGGAATTTGTCCAGAGGATATTTCCATGGGGAGGGGAAATTTTCCGCTAGATTTTCTGGTATTATTTAATTAATAAGTTAAAAAACGATCAGAAATTAGATTAAAAAACAAGTTTTCTCGGCTCAAAGTAAGGAGCAACATTAAAATTTAAAACAAACTGAAATTATTACGGATATGAGGGGGTTTGGTACTCCTCAACGCCTTGCTCTTTACGCTAAAGTTTAAATTTTGTCCCAACTCTTCAAAAACGACCTCTTAAAGACAAGGATCGTATAATTAGAACAATAAGTAACTTTTTTTAAAAGTGCCGAAAAACTTTACCGTGAAGAGCGAGATGTATATGAGGGGGAAAACCCCCTCATATACATAATAACTTCTGTTGGTTTTAAATTTTAATGTTGCTCCTTATTTTGAACTGAAAAAACTTCCTTTTTTTATTTGATACAAAGGAAAGGATGCTGAGAATAAACGGTCTTAACAATAAAAAAAAAGTCATTTGCATTTGCAACTGTCCCCTCCTCCCCTTGAGAAATCCATTGGAAGCATAGAGTCTCTCGAAATTCTAGATATCTCTGAATGTCTTTCTAAAGAATGAACTATTTCCCCTTACAATCAGACAATGTTTCTTCAAAAGAAGTAATTACTCACGCCAAGCTTGTTGTGACCAATCATTGCATAATCACTAAATCTTGTCCAAGGACCGAATATAATAGTTCCGACGCAGAAGATATATCCAAAAAAATCCATAGGCATTGGGACAGAGAGCAGGTGGTTCGAATCGATGTCGAAACCAATCGATATCACTTTCATTGAAATTAGCATCTGGGCTCCCCGGATAGTGTGCCAATCTTGTGATGCAACAATAAATAGTTCGCTAAAATTGAAAATGCGATGAATGTATAAACAAATACGTTTACTCCCAAACTATCAGCTTGATCTATGAAAAGTGAAAAAAAGAAGAAAAACGCAGAAGAAAGGGGGGGGATGTTTTTGGTTTTAATGTACCTACTTTACATACTGAAAAGGTTAACACGGCAGAAACAAAGATACGTAGCCTTCGAGTTAGACATACTTTCAACAATAGAAAAACGTTAGTCACACAAAAAAAGGTGATTTCTTTTTTGAGCCGAGAGGAGAGGGAGGAGAAGAAGGGAGATTAAGAGAGGAGAGATATGGATAGAAAGGGGAGAGAGGAAGAGGGAGAGTGAGAGCGAGGGGAGAAGGAGGGAGGAAACAGAGAGCATTGAAAAGCCCATAATCGAAATTTGGAAAAAAAGGTAGCAATTAGACAAAAGGAAATGAGCGTTGTTAGTGTTCATGTGCTCTTTCGTACGTTATAAACTAGAGTTGACCAGCCAGAATTTCATAAAGAAAGACTTAACCAAACCTCTAAGTTTAGCAATAGAATACATGAATCGCCTTAATCCGTCATTATTTAAGTTTACAAATACCAAATTTCATGGTTTTGAACACACTATTTCTATACAAAGCGGCAAATCTGACATATTGTGTCTAAACCCATCAATACGCTTCACTTGATTGAGGGATTAGTTGTTTTCCTTCTTTACTTTTTCAGTACGTAGCAAAAGAAAGTAGACCACTTGATGACAATGGAAAAAAAAATCAGTGGATTTGGGATAAGAGGTCTACGAGAAGTAAAAGCTTACAAATACTATCAAAAAGAGCTGGAATATACAGAAACTAGACAATACGACAAGACAGTAAGATTTTATCTAGGCTATGCAAAGGAATATAATGGTTAAGAAAAAATGATATTCATCATGAACTTCACAATAAGAACAAACGAATACATAGATCCCCAACTGACATTTTAGGCAACAGATTGTCTTAGGCCGTGAAATTTCTAAGAATTGCTAAATTTCCCGGCTTATATTACATATTTTTACTTTCATACTACTTTTTTTTGTTACATAGGATGTACTAGTAGCAACAGCTTAGAGGAAATAATAGAAAAAAACCAGCCATATTCCCGAAAAAACAAATTCAGTTTCCTTTTGAAGGAGGGGAGGAAACCAAGACTTTTTGTATAGGGAATGACAAATAAAACCCTACGTTTAGTTATATACGCAGGAAAAAATCTTTCCTATATACCCCTCTTCCCAAAACTTTTGATTTTTATGGTCTTTTCCACAATGTCATACAGCTTCTATGTAAATACCATGTCTTAGCTATTCTGATCTAAGCCTCCCTCCTTGAAAAAAAAAATGTTTTGTGCTCATGTTTCTGTACTATAACATCTTTTAAAAAGAAACACAAATCATACATTATGACCGTCTTAAACAAATTGTTACAGTAAACTTAATCCTACTGAAGTTTTCCTCGCCCCATGGCCCATAGTCTGACCAGCACATAGCATGAAGAAATTGAACTTCTTCGACAAACGTGTTAAAAGGAGTAAAATTGAAACTAAGCACTCTTCATAGAGGAAAAACGATCACTCCTGGAAAAACCCTTCCCAGCAAAAACACGAAATTCCTTTTTTATTCCCTGGAACCATAATGTTTTTCCAAGGACAAAGGATAAAAATTACAATTGCAGCAAAGAATCAATCCAACTTTCATATGTCTATTTTCTCATCCCAAATTACACAAAAGTTAATTATAAACGCCGTTTATTCCGAGCTTAATCTCCTAGCAACATCGTATTTCCTGATCTTATGCGGGGAAAACGGTGTAGAATAGTAAAGACAGTTTTAATGAAATGTTTCCACGGAAATTATCATGTGATGCCAGAAAAAACAGAAAGTGATCTGTCCTTGGCCAAGCTGATGTAAAAGCACATTGTATTGAGGTGCGTAGGAACAGTGCTGGACACAAACCAAGAGAACAACGACCACCAACGCAACCTACTCAAATGTGTCGTTCCCTTGTTTATAGGCACGCCTTATATCAGGCGTTTCAAATTTACCAACGGTCAAGGGCAAACTATTTATCTTAATTTCATTTTTAACCTTAAAGGAGAAAAAAGTACAAAACATGAACGTGAATGTTTTGTGTTTTGTTATTACTTTCCGCAAGGGTCCATTGATTTGCGTGTAAATCAACCCAGTTCAAACCAACCAATTTAGCTCAATCTTGGTTCAACTTAACCCCCTCTACCTCAGCCCTTATTCAACATTACCTAACATAGTGCAAATGTTGAATTGGACTGCAGTTAACTTGAAACGGGGTTAAATTGAATGGGGGTGAAGTTGCATGGGGTTAATTTAAGTGAGGGTTGAATCACATGGGGGTTGAGTTGAACAGCGTTGAAGTAAATAGAGATTGAGCTACATGGAACTGATTTCGTTGCGTATCGTGATTTGTTTCTGTCGACTAACTGAATGAACACAATTATCCTCCTTATAACCAAGTATCGATAACTGAAACTTTGTTCTTTTCCTCAGAAAAATATTCGCTTCTGTCTATATATATATATATATATATATATATATATATATATATATATATATATATATATATATATATATATATATATATATATATATATATATATATATGCGTGTGTGTGTGTGTGTTTAGTGTTTATATTTGGAGTCAAAATTTGTTCATATTTTTGCAATAAATTTTTTAAGTAGGCCCAAAGTAAGGCAAAGAGAAAAAACGAGTTCGATAAAACATTTATAAGTGTGCAACTATCACTTTAATAGCAGCATTATTTAATAAACACAAAGTTCAAGTATGTAGTAAGATTCCCTCTCGCCTTTCAACGAAGTGAATGAGTTCTATTATATAACAGCTTGATTAAGTGGCTAAAATCGAAGTTTAGCACTTTTTTTTTTATCAAAGATATCATTTTCAGTTTTATATTTTGTTGCTAATTGCTGTGTCCACCGCAGCCATCATAAACACCAAGGTGATCTTGACATACTTATCCGGCAAATTTCATGAGTTTCATTAAATTGTACTAATTGCAAATAGTTAGAAAAAAGTAAGGAAATTAAAAAGAAAAACGTCTCAGTATTTGAAAGACCTCAATTAAACTTAAAAAAATCAAAACAGGATATTGGTTAAAAATCCACTTTTAACAGGCCTTAAATTATACCAGTTAATATTCCACCTACATAAACAAGTTCGTAAGTGTTTTGAAAAGTTGGTAATCTGTTTATATGTAAATGAAGTCAAAGAATAGACTCCACTCTAAGAGTCAAAACTATTTAATTATATAACAATTGCAGTTCTTGAAGAGCTAATTACTTCTACAGGAGCACCATTTCCTGAGAACAAGCGGGGTGAAAAAAACCTTGAAATCACATATTCCTTTTTAAATATATTTTTTCCCGAGCTTTCCGACCACATCTGTCTATTCCCAATTACATTGATTACTAACTGCCTGAGTGCAGGTAACTTAATACTTTGAGAACTTCAAATTTCTAGAGCAGAAAACCAAAGGATGAATTGCGATATGTGAATAATAGGCATGTTACCGTGTATAACCAAAATTTGGTTAATGTCGACATTCACCGGTGAATGTCCGATTTTTTTTTTTCTTTGCTTGAATTCAATTAGCTTCACGAGACAGCTTTTTCAATCTTAAGCAAGCTATGATGGTAAAAGTTATAGTTAGGTTAATTTGGTTATAGATATCAGAAATGGGTTAAAAGCCTAACCTAATCAAGCCTAATCTAACCTAGCCTGTCTAAGGGGCTAGACCTTCTGGTGCTCCTAAAAGCGACAAAGTCGGGGAGCCTATTGGTATCCAAAATGCATTAGAAAAAATATGTTTACTCCAGAAAACCTGAGATGTAGTTAACAATAGGAATATAGGGCAATGCTCCCCCTGTCGCATCTCAATTTTTTGCCCGGGACATACTATGAGAGTGATTTACATGTATAAAGCCCATTTTCACTCCATAAAAATAACAGTCGTGTCTTGTCTGATTTACAGCTAACAAGAACTACTCAGTGAAGCAAAAAGAATAGCTGATTTACATAACAAATTTATAAAAAAGGTCAACATAATTCAATCACCAGGTTTTGAGGAGCCAAAGTTCCAAAGGCCTTCTTTCCTGCGGGCGTAGGGGCAAGGCCTTAATGCTCTGAAAGTGATTTGTTTACAGAACACGGACATATACCGCTTGCAGCGAGGTATCCGCCATTTTTTAAGAGAAAAAGAAACCAGTGCTAAAACAATTATCAGAAAAAAAAGCAGCCCCAGGGGCGAATTTAATATTTTTATTGGGAGACAAGAAGGGTCCATATCCAGATAGTCAAGGGGCATGGAACATATAATAATTTCTTCCACCACATTATTGGGGGGAAACTGTCCCTCCTCCCCCCCAAAAAAAAACGACTCCCCTGCCTGTGTTAATATCAGATTGTTGATCCTACTTTTAGACTGAAAATGGAAAACATCACTTAAATAATATACTTCAGACCAGAGGATAGACCTCTAGCCAATTGAATTCACTCTTCTTCCTGTGTTTATTGACCAACTGTACTTTGCAAGCAAACCAAAAGAAACTTAGTAGCAATTACTTCGTCGCATACCACAATGGACTGCGTCCAATTGCAATTATGGACGTAATAAACTTAATCTAAACTTGAATCTAATCAAGGGGTAATTGTTTATCATTAGAATTAAATATAATACTTTTTAGACATGAAAATATATTAATTAAAAATAATTATTTAAAAAAATTACTTTTCATTTATTATAAAAATTCAATACCGTATGCATTTACGCAGATTATAAGATGGATCGGTCGAGGGAAAGGATGTGCCTCAATTAGTTTTCTGTTTTATTCAATATTCCACCAAAAGCAATTCAGGTGCCTCTGTATATTTAAGCTTCTTCCAATGAAATTTTTAAAATAAATTTACCAGATTGTTATATTTTGCATATTGTAACGTGGCTTTTACAACATATTTCAACTAGTTTATCGATGCTCGTGATGGATCAATTGATAAGAGTCTGCGTGGCCATTAGATGTATCTTCAGGATTTGTGCTGATTAGAAACAAAATTGAAATGAAACAAATGAAACAAAAATGAAACAAAAGAAAACTAGGAACTTGAAATTACGGTTATGTAAGGTTCGTTTTTACATTTTAATGTGTTTTGATCTTTTTTGTCCTACATAGCAAGAATAGCCCCCAATAGCATTGCCATGCCACTAGTTTTGACAATTGTTATTTCAGGGATGTAATTTACTATGGGGCAGGGGAGCAACTGCCCCCCAGACACCAGTTTGCCCCCCCCCACCCCCACCAGCTGAAGTTTAGCGTCTTCAAAAATCTTGATTGAACCCCCTCCCCCGAATGGGGTTAGATTGTCTTTCTTTGTTTTCAAATATCTGGGTTCTTTTCTTGAAAAAAAGTAAAAGATGGAAAAAATATGCTTCTATCCAATAATTTAAACACTTTCACACTCTCAAGCAGTATCTTTTTTTTATTTCCTAAATAATTCAAGCATCGACAAAACAGATCAGTTTTATTTAGTATACCTTTGCCTTTGTGGTGCTATATGGCTCAATTGTCATTTTTCACCGTAACTTTCATTTCACTTGGGAAAATCGGCTCCAACTTTGCCTCCCCCAAATTTCGACGAAATTACGCCACTGTGTCATTTCAACGCCATTCCAAATTTCAGTAGCTTTTGACCGACTCAGCTACACAAGCATCCCGGATGAATTCAATTAAGAGATCTTTTGTTTTTGGACTTGTGACACACAAAAAAGTAGCAAAGACTACTTCTGGAGTAGACTAAGACCGTCTATAATCGACAAAAACTGTAACCAATTCAGTTGGGTAATAAAGTTCATGACGGTTTTCCATCTACAAACTACATTTGTAGATGGAATAGCCTTAATTACAATAAGAATCAACCTCAATTTAATTAAAATAAATCTCTAGAACAGCTAGAAGTTGAAAATAATGGATTTTTATTCAAGTCTGCAATTAAGCAACATATTTAGCGTAGCTGTTCAATCAGTTGTAGTGTTTGTGACAACATTTGTAGTGTTTGTGACTTCCTGTTCAATCTATTTTTGAACAAGACAACAGGAATAGTTTAAGATTATTAAAATACTGTTGAGACTGACAAATTAGCTTAATTCGTCATTTCTGCATACTTATTTGAATACTCATAATGTGAACAAATTACGGAAAATTGACAAAGGTTATATTTAAGGCCGATTGTGGCTGTCATAATAAGGTGCGTCTCTAGAGTACAACATTTTAAGCGGAAGAGAAGACCACACCTTTTACACGATTCAAACTTTTTAACCTTTAGCATGCACATTTCCAAAGTCGCCCGAGTCACGATTTGTTTAATTTTAAATCTGGCATAAAAATAAAGTATAGTATAAAGGGGGTTGGTATCTCATAATTTCCAGTGAGTAGAATTGTCAATGTTTGTAAATATGAAAGACCTAGTGACCAGACATTTCCGCTGTCTGTGAGAATGGTCACCAAGTTCAGAGACAATAAAATAGAATAAAACGAACTTCCAACTACAATAATTAAACACTGTCATAAAACAAAGGAAAATCTTGACCGCGCAAACATTTATAGTGTTTTGACGTGTTTGAAAGGCACATCGGTCATAATGGTTTCGGCAGTTCAAATATTATACGAGAAACACTCGAGAAGTGAAGTTTGGTTAATGTTAACGAAATAATCAAAATTATGATGAAAATATAATAGTTTAGAAATAAATTTGGGCTATATATTTGCATATTAAGGGGATTGGGGTAAAGCATATCATAAAATACGTAACCTAAACAAACCTATTCTAACCTAACCTAACCAAAATACCAACTAAATACTTTAATAAAATATAGCAACAATATATTTTCCACACGAGCCGAAGCTAATTGCCTGGTATAAAGAAGTTGCTTGACCAGTTTCCTGTTTCATGTTCGCGTCATTTGTGATCCAAATCGTCAAGTGTTTCTCGTATACTACAAAAGTACCCTTGTTTATTCTATAAATTAACAAATAGTTGTTTCCCCAAATTCGCACCTGTACAGATGTCAAACTAAATTTCTACAATTATTGAATATATTTTGACAGAAATTTATTTCGTAATAAACCCACAAAAAACATTTCAAACATTTTATTTTTTTGCAGAAGCAACACTGGTTTTGTCCTGTTTTTTCTTTTTCTTTTTTCCTATGCCGTAAATTTCAGCTTATTCCGGAACAGACATCCATGGTTTTTACAAAACAGTGGATGTCTGAAAAAAAATATTGGCCCTTAGTCGAATTTATGAATACATTATTGCATTTTGAAAAGTCGTGTACAATTCTTGCCTGTTTTGAACGCCATTGCTGTTGCGACTTTGGTTAAATTTTGTTATTTTACTTTTTGCCTTTGGGACTGAGTAAGAGAAAAGGTATCACATGTGCCTTCTATACTTTTATAGTTCTTATAGTTCTTTTTATAGTTTTTATAGTTCTAAGGTGTATATAGTCTTATAGTTCTACAGGTCTAAGGAGCCACAAATTTTTCAATGGCTCTGCATCATTAACAGTGCATTTTTCAGAGCGTTAGTGTAACAACAGTAACAAGTAACGACATAAGAACGTTAGACTAAAGAGGAACAACAACAACATCCAACGGTAACAAGTAGATTCAAAGTTCTTCTTATTTTTTTTTATCCTAGGACCACGTTTTAACCCTATTTCAGCCTATCTTTAGTAATCTTTTGGCGATTGTGATCCGATGTCAAAGAAGTACTGGAACTAAATGAGAATTGAGAACGTCTGTAAGTACGGAGAACTAAAATCCCTAATGATTAGTACCAGCCGAAGCTCTGAATTCGAGAAAAATAGTAATACACCACTAGAAAAAAAAAACATTAAAATATAAGAAAAGTGTGGTTCAATCCCACTTTTAAGGGCTATAACGAGAGACAGATTGAGATGGCTAGGACACGTTCTAAGGATGGAGAAAGACAGATTGCATAAGATTGTGCTTTTCGGCCAACTCACTAGGTTAAACAAAAATCAGGTCGTCCTTTCTGGGAGGGTGTAAAGATGGAGGTTTTGAATAGAGTAGGATAGAGGAGGAGTGTGCGTAGCCATGTTGAGTAGTTAGTAGTAGTAGTAGAAAAAAACATTTCATGATACCTTGCTGCTGTGGTGAGTTAATAGTAGTAGTAGTAGAATAATCATAGTACAACCGTTAGATACCTCTTTTCAGTTTCATAGTCATTTTGCCTTCATTTTTTCTATTCTAACAAGAGGAAATCGTGTAAATGATCTAGTCCGTAACGGATCAGTTTTAAAACAATAAAACCTATATTGTTAAATAAAAAGTTTTGCAGGAAGCAATTATATGTCAATTCCATTTCTTTTAGAATATATTCGGATGCAAATTAATCTTGTCACAGATGCAATTTAAGAGTCGATGGTGTGGCTTTGCAATGGCAGCTCAATTAGGGGGGGGGGGAATTATTTTCGATGTGATAACCTTAAGTTCCAGGAATTCTTGAAGATGGCTGAATCGTTCAGGTTTGTACATATTTTAAAAGGCGCAAGGAGGAATAGAAACTTAGGCGTTTTTTTTTGGTTTGGGGTATATTTCTTTTTATGTTATTTATTTTGTCCCCATCCGGGTATAATATATTTTTAATATTATAATGCAATTCTAGAGAGGCATGATGAGGGAAGGGAATTTGCACATAGGTTGCGAAATTTTCGCTTTCATTAATTCTAAAATAAGGGACCGGAAAGCTTCTGTAACAGGTTCACCAATTACCAAATAAATTTGCTTAAGAACAGTGTCAATACTCAAAGGTATCTTTCAGCCATTAAATAAATAAAAACAAGTATTTTTTAATGAGCGACATTAAAACTTACGAACAGAAATTACTCCTCATATGAAAAGGGCTTTTTCTCCTCAACGCCCTGCTCTTTACGCTAAAGTTTGACTCTTTCTCATAACCCTACTTTTTAAAACAGTAAAAAAAACTTTAGCGTAAAGAGCGGGGCGTTCAGGAGGAAAAGCTCCTTTCATATAAGGGGTAATTTCTGTTCGTTTTAAGTTTAATGTCGCTCCTTACTTTCATTAAAAAAAACTTGTTTTTTTTCAATTTAATTTCCGGATGTGTTTGTATTAATGCATGTTATGATCTTCGCTCTCCGCACAAAAAAAATTAAAACGAAATTTGCATATTTTTTTTTTTTTTTTTTTGGTTAAATGGCTTTCTCATTGTTTTATTCGGAAGATTTTGAGATAAAAGGAGCGAAGGAGGAGGCCTAGTTGCCCTCCAATTTTTTGATTACTTAAAAAGGCAACTAGAACTTTTATTTTTTTACGAACGTTTTCATTAGTAAAAAATATACGTAGGCTAACTTACGAATTAACTTACGTAACGAACTTCTATATTCGTATGTTTTTACTGCGTATATGAGGGGTTCACCCCTCGTCGATACCTCGCTCTTTACACTAAAGCTTAAATTTCGTCCCAATTCCTTAAGAATGACCCCTGAATCACAATCGCTGTAGAATAAATAGTTGAAATTAAAATAAATAGTTGAAAATATTTTTGCATAAAGAGCGAGGTATTTCGAGGCGGTAAACCCCCATATGCGTAATGATTTCTGTTCGTTTAAGTTTTAATGCTGCTCCTCACATTCACTAGAAAAAACTTTTCATATTTATTTTTTCATTGTTTTTTTAAATAATGCTAGAAAACCCTGCGCCCCCTTCATTGAAAGTCTCTTCCCCCATGACAAATTCCTCCCTGGAAAGATCCTCCCACGTAACCCCCTCCCCAAAAAAAAACCCAAAAAAAATTCAAAACGTCTGTACACTTCCCAGTAACCATTACTCCTGGGGAGTAAGTTCTCCTCAAAGACATAGTAATTAGGTCTTTCGACTATGGTAAATAAAATGACTACCTTAGAATTTGGATCCGGTGACTTTGGGAAAAAAATGAACGTGGGAGGGGGCCTAGGTGCCCTCCAATTTTTGATCACTTAAAATGGCACTAGAACTTTTAATTTCCGTTAGAATGAGCCCTCTCGCGACATTCTAGGACCACTGAATCGATACAATCACCCCTGGGAAAAAAAAACAACAAAAAAAAAAACAACAAATAAACACGCATCCGTGATTTGTCTTATGGCAAAAAATGCGAAATTCCACATTTTTGTAGATAGGAGCTTGAAACTTCTACACTTAAGATCTCTGATACACTGAATCTGATGGTGTGATTTTCGTTACGATTGTATGAGTTTTAGGGGGTGTTTCCCCCTATTTTCAAAAATGAGGCAAATTTTCTCAGGCTCGTAACTTTTGACAGGTAATATTAATCTTGATGAAATTTGTACATTTAAAATCAGCATTAAAATGCGATTCTTTTGATGTAACTATTGGTATCAAAATTCCGTTTTTTTTTATAGTTTCGGTTACTATTGAGCCAATAGTTCGTTACCACGAACTCTTTGATTCAAAGTTAAACTAATGTATCTACACTCGGTCTCACTACAGAAGGTAAAAAAATGAAATAAAATATTAAATCTTTGTTTGTGTATCGAGTCTTTACTATAAGCTTAGGATACTTCTTGTAATCCAGTAAGCAGTCATTTGGGTTGAATTTTAAAAATTGTAATTTGGTCATATGGAACAATTACAAATTTACTGAAACTTCAAAAAAATAATGTTCTGCTCTCATATAAAGGGATATAATTTATATACTTAAGAAACCGTATTAGGTCTATCGTTCACTTTAACTAACAATATACAGCTAATGATTTGGCTATTGGTTCTTTTGAAGGAGTGGAAGGCGTAGTTTTGAAGGAGTGGAAGGCGTACTGGAGGAATGTGTAAGTTATGAGTAGCTGATTCACCAAACAAAATTACAAAAATTCACCAAAGACTTAAAAAGTAACAAAAAAAAAATATTGAAAAATAAACTATGTGTCACTAAATACACAAAAATTAAAAAAAATGTTCTGGTTATCCTCAAAAAATGAAATTTTTCAAAACTGAAAATAAAAGCCTCTGAAACTACCAAAAAATGAAAACTCGTTTAAACTTCCTGATAATCATGGCGATGTTCACATTGAAGATTCCAGTGTGATAAAGGTCTTTGAATAATTCTAAAATATAACACGACCGCCCAACTTTCATCTTCAGTCTCAAAAAGTTAAATTTTTCCTGGTAGAAGGAAATTTTTTTTTTTTTTAATGTACAATGTGTTCAGCGTTAAAAAATAATTTAAATAAATCGATGTAACTCAGTGGAGGGGGTCCAAATCGGATGCGATTTTCAGACCATACAACAGTTGTCCAGACACCACTTTTTTTTTCATTGAAAATTGCTTAAAGGCAATATATTGCTGAAAAGATAAGTAAGAGAGTCCACGCAATGTTCACGATTTTTTGTGTACTTGCAACTCAAATATAAACATTGCAATAAGAGACACAAGCCACTTAGCAACACAATAGTCTATGTTAAAGACTTAAAAAATATGCACTTTCGCTATTGTTGCCAAGTGATTGTTGATGACTCGCGGGGAAATTGGAAAAGCAGAAACCATTGTATTTGTATTTAAAAACGCAACATTTGTACAAACGCAAACTTACAGACATTTTGTTCGACAGGAATAAACCAAAATAAATTGGTAACTGGGCAAATTTCTAAGATTTAAATAAAAATTAGAATAGTTTCTGTGCTAAAAATATAATCTTTTTGTCTCTATAAATAAGTTACTACGCCAAATGATCCGTTATTGCAACTTATCTTTGACAACGTACATAATTTCCCACCAGCGAGATGAGGGATTAAAGTATGTTGATAGGAACAAGTTCGAATTTAATTAAAAGACAGGATAAAAATATAAAGATCCTCCTGAGCCATTGCTGGCGCATAGGGCGTTTAGTTGACGTTTCAGTTGCTGAGTGTTTTTTACAGGGACAAGTAGCAGGCTTGTCGCCCAACATTAAAAGACAGGGATTACTTAAAACAATACATTTTTAAAAACTAAGCACTATATTACTGTACACTGGACTTTATTTAAAATAGACAGGATTTTCTTAAATTCTCAATAGTAGGCTACTCCTGGTTGTGCATGGTTGTAAGCAGAATAACAATTTAATGGATAGTTTCAATAATTGTTGGTACAACGCGTAAAGGATATAGCTGTTTCAAAACAATCTTCCAGTGCCGAATGCATAATTTTGTCTGGGGCGAGGGGAGGGTACAAAAACAGAACTCGACAAAAATTTGTCTCAACGCCGTTTCCGCCTGGATACAACCTAACGTACAGACCCCAGCCTTATATCAAGGTAATGGTTCCTTGTCCGGATAAGGAAATGCCCATCTAAACTTTGTCAAATAACAAAGATGTAAACATTTATTTGCAAGAAACTCAGGAAAACAAGAGCTAAGAGCTCCCAGGGTATAACTTATAACCCTTACCCTGAAGGCTGTGGATTTTTTTATCCTCAAAGACATAACTTCCAGACCTTTCAACTACGTTGAACAAAATGGCTATCTCAAAATTTTGATTAGGTGTGTTTGGGAAACGGTGGGCGTGGGTGGGGGTTAGTTCCCCTCTAGTCACTTTTGGTTATTAAAAAGGGCACTAGCCCTTTTGATTTTCTATCGAATAAGCTATCTCTCAAGTTTCTACGACAACAAATGGCCATCTTAAAATTTCTATCAGACGCATTTCGGGAAAATACGAGGTGTGTGTGTGTGGGGGGGGGGTATCCACCCTCCAATCACTCTGAATATCAAAAAGGGCACTAAAAATCCTGATTAGAAATCCAATGAGCCCCCTCCAAAGTTTATACGATCACCCTTAAACACCCAGAGGGCATAACTTATACCCCTTGCTCTGAGGGCTTTAGGGGGGATGTTATCCTCAAACACATAATTTCCGGATCTTTCAACTACGTTGAACAAAATCAAAATTTTGATTGAATGTGTTTGGGGAAATGGTGGGCGAGGGAGGAGGATTAGTTGCCCTCCAGTCACTTTTGACTATTAAAAAGGGTACTAGCCCTTTGAATTTCCAATCGAATGAGTCCTTTTTGAAGTTTCTCCTTCAACTCTTTCGATACGAAGTGCCCTGGTCTAAACGAAAAAAAAAAAAATAATAATACAATGTGCCCACACCGCTCTTTACTTAGGCAGCGGTATTGCGCTGCCTATGATGATAGAGACAGAGATTTTCATATGCCAGTAACCTATTATGGATAACCTAACACGATGAGCTTTACGTATTTGGAATTGGCATAAAAATTATGTTCTTTTGAAGTATATTTTATTATAAAACTTTTATTTATAGAGTTTCAGTTACAAATGACAGGGGTTGCTCTTTATTTAGGGTTCATAACCACGAAGGGTAAGAAAACTTTGAGACTGTTCACAATTTATCAGTAAGCATTCGCAGAACTTCCGGTTTCCTCAATATTAGCGTTGTTTATTTGTTGTTGTTTTTTTTTTTTTTTTTTTTTTTTTAGAAAGAAGTGTTACAATCCCTGATCTTTATTTATAAACCTCTGGATTCGTTCAACGGTTGATTAAACTGTTTAGACATATTTGTCAAACAGTTCATCATATTCTTGTATTGAACTAATTTGATAAAACTGTCAGATTCGTTAAGAATTGCCATTTTTAGCTGAGGTTCCCTCTCAGCATTTTGGAAAGAAGCAAATCTTCGTTTTAATTAGCTGCTTCTGTGGATGACAGCACAATTTGCTAAGGTTCTTTAAAAGTCAGAGAAAACATGAGTCTATTACTAATCAATGTTCTAAAATTAATTTTACAGCAGCTTTCGAAGGAATATACAAGACATCTCATCACTCTTGGTGGGGGCTCAAGAGCATCTCCTGGACCATTATTCTTGTGGCCATTCAAAATGAAAAAGACTTGCAAGATAAAATTAATCTGATACATTCAAAAGTGGCAAATACTACAATGTGAGTGCTATGAAACTTACAATATCTTTTCTTTCCAAAGATATTGCTGACCAAATTATCTGAGAATAACCTTCTAGACTGAGAATAATCTTCGAACAAACTATAGCTATGATAAGCTTCCATTCACTTAAACGCCGCTACGACTTGTTTTTACCACTAAAGACTGGATTATTTCAGTCATCGGTTTGTAAGAGTCGCCGTAGTTATTGGTCTCAATGTGAGGTGAAGGTTCTATATAATGAATCAGACGTCCTGCTAGCATGAGAAAGCAAAATTACTAATCATAAATAGATTCTGGTCCTTTTGCGGCAAAAGTCCAATCAGACACGGATTTACGCACGATATCAAGGGGGTAGCAACTTTGTCGTTATGCCTTTAAAAGGAATAAACTTGAATGCATATAGTATTTAGGGCAAGAACTATAGTACTGCATATAGCATATTACAAGCTCTGACAGTAACACATTTAGCATATCGAATCATAAGAAACGAAGCCAATTCTAAAAAAAATATTTTAGCACGGCACTTACAAGAGGGAAGATGTAAATCATTCTTGATGTTATGGTGATGACACCCCCCCCCCGCAATATGCAAATCTTTTACCAGTAGCAGCCCAAAATCTAAAGTTGGGATTCATGGGACGTAAGCACTGATAGACTTAAACGTTTTCAAGTGAATTTTTTAGAATGACAACTCTTGCTGTCGTCGGCAACAAACAAAGGTGACTGTTACTCAGTTTCGTAATAATCAATTAAAGAATCATGACACCAAACACGAGCGTAAAACCCGGCCTAAAACTTTTTTGTATTTTGTTTTCATTCCTCTAGTCCTGGCTTCGTACCCTTCATGGCTCTTGCGTACCAAGGGCGTATCGAGGATTTTTGTTCAGGGAGGGGGGGGGGGCAGAGAATAAAAAAAAATGCATCAATATTCGTTTATATATATATATATATATATATATATATATATATATATATATATATATATATATATATATATATATATATATATATATATATATATATATATATATATATATATATATATATTTATTACGTCGTTACAAGTCTGGCAAATCACAAGGAGGGGGGCAATTCCAGTAACAGCCCCCTGGATAAAGCCCTTCTGCGCACTCACACATTGCAAGAGAAATATTGTGCTGGCACTCAATCCGGATATTGTTCATTTTATAAGACTCTATTGGGATTTTAATTTATAAGCACAAAAAACAGTAAATAGGTGCTAAGCCCTATAAATAAACGAATAAAAGTTCAATTAAAGTCAAATACCCAAGCGTTCTCACATACCCAAGCCCAGTCACTATATCTCCCAGTTAACTTCAGTTATTTCTCTCTCACAGATTTAAATTACAGTTTTATTCATTTTCCCCTTAATCTAAACGTGAGAAGTCACAAAATAAATCTCAAATACCTTACAAATGAGGATGAAAACCCCAAAACGTACCGCAGTGATTAAGAAAACGATTTGAAATTCTGCTGGATGAGTGTAATGGATTATTTTAGTTCGCTACGGACAATCAAGAAGAACTAACCCCAGATATCCCTCTATCTTAAGCAAGCCATCCATGTGTATGCTTCCTGCCTTGTAGTAAGCTGACGAGGGTTGAGATTGGATCGTAAAAGGCACAGATATTGGATACTGGAAACGAAGTCATACCTGTTAGGCCCTGGGGCCTAAAACAAAAAATCTATGCTATACTTATGGCAGTGCCGACAAAAGCAGCAGTAGCGACAAGAGAAAACTCTTTTAATGTTTGTGAAATACATCATTTTATGTTAAAATATACTGCAATATAGTTAAATTCATTCGTTGGTTAGAGAAATAAAACAAACACTAAAGGGCATTGGCTTTTTACGACTTCGAGATCTTTCATAGGGTTACATTGGTAAATGGGTCGGCCAACGTTTAAAAAAAATATATAAAGAACACAGTATACAACCTATATTTTTCAGGCTTTCGAGTTCAATGCAGCAGATTTTGCTATAGCTTGGGTTAAACTGATGGTTTAAGTTCGATAAATGCATTGACGTCTCCTTAAAATCTCTCCCTTTCAAAAATTCGACATGTACCGCCGTTTTGTATATATTCCAGTAACTTTAAAGCATCTTGTTTCATCATAAAATTTGCTTTGATTTAAAGCGGAATAAAACACCAACAACTTTGAAGCCTTTAAAACAATTTAATTCTTTCTACAAGAAGGAAAACTTTACTCTCTTTGGAAGTATCATTTGTCTGCAGCTTTCCCATGAATAGGAGATATTGACAATCCTCGGAGCTTGATTTCCTTGTGTCTAGACAGTATTAAACAACCAAGAGCAGATAGGGGTGAAACGCATTAGTCTCTCAATGATAAAAATATAAAGAGAGAAAAACATACAGAGATGAAGTCATGAGAGATACTGAGAGAGAGAGAGAGAGGAAAAGAAGGATACAGAATGTGCATCGACACAAGAACACAAATATTGCATATGAATATATACCATTTCCCCAGGCACCTAACACCCTTGGAGTAAGTAGAAAATCAAGAAACAATCTTTCAGCCTTCCGGCTAAGAAATATTTAGCTTTCTATACGTTCGACAGGCGCCCTAAGTCCTGGTGACAGAGTGTCTTTGCCAAAAAACGACCCCAACACGGTATTACACAGATATTTGCTGTCATCAATAACTTTTGCAAGAAAGCAAAGGTCCGATATTCTTTTGGGCGAGAAGGAGCCCGAATATGCCTGTATTCACCAAGTAAAGTTCGCCTTTGGTTTCAGTATTGTAAGACTGCCTTACAGCTCTAGCAGTAAGTCACGACTTAAGGGAAACAGTGTCTCTAGTTCATGCGTCTGCCACCACTAGTCTTACTTCTTGTTGACGAGTATCAGAGTAAGTGCCTTGATTGGCTATATGAAGTTATAGAAAAGCAACTTTTGTTATTGTCATTTTTCTCTGGCGTAGTGTTACCAAGTTCTCTGATTTTATCAAGGCCGGACAGATTACGTTACCTCCAGGTACAGGAAGAGCAAAAATGACTTTGGCCAATGGCTCAGCTACTTAGAAAATGAGAATACTTTCCTCTTGAATTCGGGAAAATAAACAATATTCTGTTTAGTAAGAGCATTTGATGAGTAAAACCTATCTGGAATCAAGATTCTGTTGTGCGAGAGAGTTGATTGTTTTCAACTGTCTCGTTTGGCCACATGACCAGTTGTGGCGTGAAAATTACGAAAAGCAACATTGTTTCTAGGTTTCATACAAACTGTCAGCTTGTCTAAGGTGACAAACGCGAATTTTAAGTGGAAAATGCTATCACGGTGCACCTACAGAACTTCTTTATCTGGAAAGAGGAGCAAAGGTACTTGACTATTTTTAAAGGCATGTAAATGATATTCCCCTCGATGCATAGGGTAGCTACTTTGATGCAACAGGGTCCGGGCAAAAATTTTTCTAGCGGCCACAGGGTTCATACACTTTTCTTTTACAAGAGACGACAACATCGGGTCTCTTATATTTTGAAAAGTAAATTTTTGCTATGTATAGTTTAATATATATATATATATATATATATATATATATATATATATATATATATATATATATATATATATATATATATATATATATATATATATATTCATGATATATATATATATATATATATATATATATATATATATATATATATATATATATTCATGATATATATATATATATACATATATATATATATATATATATATATATATATATATATATATATATATATATATATATATATATATACATATATATATATATACATATATATACATATATATATATATATATATATATATATATATATATATATATATATATATATATATATATATATATATATATATATATATATATATATATATTGATATTCATCGCTGAAAGTTTAAGAAAATATAAAAATGTGCTTTGTTTTCAGCACAAACGACCCTTGATCATTTACAGTAATTTCTGTCCGTTTTGGGTTTTATTTATATACTGAGGGTGATTTATGCTAGTTTTACGCTGTGATAATTATTTGACTTCATTTTTGCTCGTCTTTGACTACACGAAGGTCTTTATTTTGTCGAAAAAAGATTTTATAAAATTAATTTCCCCCTATAAAACCGATGCTCTCTCGTCGCTGCCAAGTTTAAAGAACTAACCTCATATTTCTTATTTGTAAACTTGATGCCTTTAATAACCTTGCCCATTCCTGAGATGTTGCAGATACGCCCTTTTGACAGCCTGGTTGCACGTAGTGTCTTTTGATTTAGTTCAACATCCCCCTCTTCATATCCTGAAAAATTCAACTTAATACCCTTAGCCGTTCCTGAGATATCGCAGATACATCCTTCGAACAACCTTGGATGCACATCATGCCTTTTGATTTTGTTCAACATCCCCAACGTAAAATCCTTATATGTTCCTGAGGTATTGCAAAGACACATTTTTGACAATCTGGGCAGATAATGTGTCTTTTAATTTAGTTTTAATTCCCCATCAACTTTACCTGACAGTTTCAACTTCATGCTGTGTTCCGTTCCTGAGTTATTGCATCTATGCCATTTTGACAACCAGGATGCACCTAAATTCTTTTGATTTAGTTCATCAGTGGTAGCAGTAGCAGAAGCAGAAGCTGCAGTAGTATTCCGAGTCGCAGTAACAATAATAGTAACAGTATAAATGGTCAGAAGTAGTTACAGTCACAACATTATAAAGGAGAATATTTTGTTAGTGTATTTTGTTTTCAGTAAAGTGCAGGTTACACTCTGTCCTTAGGAAGACTTGGGCTCCCTGAAAATGTATATAGCTACAGTTTATAGGGGCGAGGGGCACGAGGAGGATTTGAGATTCAATCCGAATTATACTTACTATTAAAAAAAAGGCTCAAATTTTTATGCATAGATAACCAGGGTTGCCAACTGTAGCACAAAAGTGCTATTTTAGGACTATTTTTATTGTCTGTAGCACGTGCTCATGGTTGCTAAAATGTGCTAAAATAGCACTAAAGTTCTATTTTTGCACTACTACAGTCAATTTTTCAACCATAGCACCGAAAATCGCATAACACAAATTTGGGCAAATCTAGCACTTTAGGACTTGACCGTGGTTGGCAACTTTGCAGATAACATCAGTATATAATATTAATATAAATTTAAGAAGACAAACACACATCACTAAGCTAAACTACTGCGTAGTTTAGCACTGGGTAAACGAACCGGTAAGTACTGGGTTCGAACCTCTCTCCCCCTCCAAAAAAAAGTTCGACTCGTAAAATGGTTACAAAAATAAATGTAAAAAATTTGATGTGTTTTTTAAAGTTTTTTCTTGTGAGACCCCCTCCCCCAAAATAAATACCCCCTGAACAAAAATCATGAATGCACCCTTCCCTTCAGGGTGGTTTTCAATTTGAGGAACAGGAAAGTCTGTGGAGCCAAAATCAGGACTATGTGGATGCTGTGAGAAAGTTACAGCTCCTATTTCTGTTCGTTTTTGGGTCTCAAAATCTCATTTATTCACTGATAGCGATTTCTATTTATTTTAAGTTTGTAATAATGTTCAACTCTGAATAATTCGATGTCCTTTGGATGCTGGACTATTCGTTGCTTTATATCTGAATTTTTTTTTTATATTCTGCCGACTCTTTTTACTGTGAAGGGCATTGAGACAGGCTTGGTTATAAGTTAAAATTCATTCATTTCTATCTATACTATCCTTTTGCATCAGTGCTCTAGCTGCTTGTTCCATTCAAAAAATTTCAGCCTGGAATACCGTATCAAAACTACATCTCTTTATCTAGACTAATTATCTCTTTATCCAGATCGGGTGTATTCTAGTATGCTAGTGTATTCTAGTAGTGTATACTAGTATATTACTATTCCAGTTCCAAATTTTCCATCATATCCAGATCCCTTTGTGAACCAAATTATCGCGTTGCTTTTATGGAGCAGCTCTACCTTCTATTCCTTTACCTTCACATCCTTTACGGCAGTCGGAAACTGCCTCTCAGTTTTGATTGTAATGTCACAGGTTTTTGATAATGTTATCCTTAGATATCTGCAGTCATCTGCATTTAAGCATCCTTATGTTGCAGATGTCAACATGCCTTTTGATTTTCCCCTTAGTATATGCTGCCTGTTTATCCACTGGCGACTAATCAACAGTCTCAAAGCGCTTTTTTACAACTTGTTGTCTAGAAAACTTTCTAGAGGTTTAGTCATCGGGGTTATTGCGTAATCGTTCCATGGTATGCTGACGTCCCCATTAGGTACACTAGTCTTTGAACCATTATCAAAGGGGTAATGAAGCATTAAATCTGAGACGAATCGACAGATGTAACTGTTCCGTATGACAGAATCGGTCTGATTACGGTCTTATATAGGTGCGTGGTCTTTTTTGGACCTAGGCCCTAGTTCTTTCCACCATCGGATGGCAATGTATTATGACAGCTGTGGCTTTCCGTGTTTTCTCTTAATGAGCTTTCCAGCTTAGCTGATTGTCTAACATGATGCCAGGACGTTTTACCTGCCCTAACAGTAGGCTCATACGTTTTTAGTGCGACATGTTGTCGCCCTAAGGCAAAATGCTGCTTTGTTTTTTGGATAATCTGTTATATTGTTCTCTCCTGGAGTTATGAGTAGTTTATGTTTTGTGGCCATATTGCAATGGCTACGTTAAATATCACCATTTACGGCATATGCTGAGATACTTGTGGGAAAATGTGGGATGAACTTGTGGATCTCTTCCAAGCCTATCTCTTGGAGGTCAATGCACTACCGTCTACTCTTACGTCCGTGCCTTCAGCGAACATTAACAATCCTGACAGGACATCCCGTGGTTAAAGTCTAAGAACCATATTCCTGGATACCTTGAAAATAGGAAGATAGGGGAGTTCCCCAAATTTTGGTGGAAGAGATCCCTACAAGTACATTTAATCAATCATGGCCTAAAATTGTATTTTACTGTGACTGAAGATCAACAGCATGATAATACTGTGATTTGAATGTCTTACAGTATTAAGTGATTCAAAAATAACTTGGTAGACTATATCCTATTTTATTTATTTGCAGCAATCGTAACTTTCAAGTATATGGCGCAAGATGAAAGAAAAAAAGACACCACAATTTTTTTTTTTCCAGAATAGGTATGATAACGCCACGGGAAAACACGACGCCAGACTTGATATAAACAGCTGAGCAAAAAGCAATTGCATGTAGGCGTTCTTTAATTCTGTCACGAGAGATTTTTTTCCTAATCCAATGCGTCTGTAACCTGTTCTATTTGGAAGCAGATTGAACTGTCAGCATGAGTGTTTTTCAACGCCGGAACAACCAATTCTAGGTTATTTGGAAAAAAATAAAGAACTGTTAAAATTAGAGATAACGTAAAAAAGGCAAGGGTGTGCGCTGCTTTAAACACATTTCTAGCTGATGATGTAAAGTTCAAACATAGTAATAAGTGATACAAGTTTCGTCATTCAATTGCTCTGAAATTAAGTAGGAGCTACTGATAATAGAGCCAAGTCAACTATTTATTCCTTCACTTTATACATTCTTGAATTGTCAATATTTAATAATTATTACCGGTATTCTGTTATTACTATTTACATTGATAATGATAAATATTAACGCTATTAATATTTAACGTGAAACAAAATAAGTTCAACTTAAAAATTTGAACATAAATTGATAGTGTTCTTAAGACGTACATACTTCGTATAATTCAATAGAACAGCAGCCCCAGCCCTACCAGCAGCATACTCATCTCTTAAGGCATGCAGTGAGCTACTCAAAGTAAAATAAAATACCTCTGCTAATGCCATAAACTCAGCCGGTTCACACCAACCGAGTTTCCCATATCTCAAGCATCTAAGCCTTTCTCTCGAGTTGTACAATATCCATCTGCAATTACTATTCTTTGACACCGGGGTCGATCCTCAACTTCTAGTAAAGTGTGGAAGTTATAGTAGCAAAAACAAATCGTCAAATCTAGTTATTAAAACATGCAAGATACAAGACAGCAATATATATATATATATATATATATATATATATATATATATATATATATATATATATATATATATATATATATATATATATATATATATATATATATATAACTTGAGATGTTACAGCTTGGATATGATTTTTGAGTTATTAGAATTTGTTTTATACAATACTTATATAAGATTTGGTGGTAATTTGTACAAGCAAATTGTGGGAATACCCATGGGGGGGGGGGAATGCCAGCCCATTTATAGCTGACTTGTTTTTAAGTCAACTAGAATATAAATATATGATGGATAAGAATAATCCAAATAATTTAAAACATGTTTTGTCAAATAATAAAAGATATTTAGATGATATTTTGGTCTTAAATTGTAAGGATTTCATTGATATTTCTAAAAATATATATCCATCAGAGCTTATTCTTGAACCTAGTCATGGCGCTGGTCATGAAGATCATTTCTTAGATTTAAATATTAATATTTGTGATAATAATAAATTAAGTTTTAAAATGTATAATAAAACGGATGATTTTGATTTTGAAGTGATTAGTTTCCCATTCCCTGAAAGTAATATACACTCAAATATCACATATTCAGCGTTTTTCTCACAGTTACTTCGTTATGCAAGGATTTGTAGTAATTATATTGATTTTAAAAATAGATGTAAAATCTTAAGCCAAAAATTGATATCAAGAGGTTTTTCTGCAAATAAATTAACTTGGCAATTTAAAAAATTTAGTTTTCATTATAACGAACTTTTAAATAAATATCAAAAGAATTATCTAGAAATACTTAAAGAAATTTTCAACTAATTTCGGAGCTTCGAGAAATGATGTTGCAGCGCCATTTATTTTGAATTGTGTTTCTAATCTAGCAGATTTTTTTAAAAATTAGCCACATGGTAAAGATGAATTCTATAATTATTTAGTTCATTCAGGTTTTTTGCAATGTGTTAATATTTGTGATTTGGTAAAATTTATTATATTCAGTTTACCTATTGTTGCAAAAAAGAGGGATATATTAACAGGATAAGTTTGTTTTGGTGTTACATGGTTGTTTTACATTTGCTGTTGTTTTTTTTTTCTTTTATAGGCATGTATTTTGGGGGTGATACCTGACACGGGGATGCCAAGGATATTCTGTGGTAGCCACAACACTTGGCTGGGTAGAGAATTTAAAGTGGCGAAACCCCATAGGCCAGTGTATTCTCCTGATGAGCCCTTGTGTTGGGTTGTTGCCTCTGAATTATTTGTCTTTATTATTTTTTCTATTGTTCGGTAAATGACGACTTATACTTATTGACGACATGACTGCCTGTCCATGGATTATTCTTTATGGTTGATTGTGTATGGCTATGCTGTTTGACCTATGTGATTGTATGGATGAGTAGCGTTAAGGCCTCATTCAAGTGCTGGTCTATATTAATCACTAATTTAGGAAAACAGTCTTCCTTTTCTCCTTCTGTCTCTTTTTTTTTTTTTTTTTTTTTTGTGTGTTTGTGCTGTTGCATTGATGATTTCTCTTTTCATGATATATATATATATATATATATATATATATATATATATATATATATATATATATATATATATATATATATATATATATATATATATATATATATATATATATATATATATATATATATATATATATATATAATTATGGGAATTCCCATGGGGGGGAATGCCAGCCCATTTATAGCTGACTTGTTTTTAAGTCAACTAGAATATAAATATATGATGGATAAGAATAATGCAATTAATTTAAAACATGCTTTGTCAAATAATAAAAGATATTTAGATGATATTTTGGTCTTAAATTGTAAGGATTTCATTGATATTTCTAAAAATATATATCCATCAGAGCTTATTCTTGAGCCTAGTCATGGCGCTGGTCATGAAGATCATTTCTTAGATTTAAATATTAATATTTGTGATAATAATAAATTAAGTTTTAAAATGTATAATAAAACGGATGATTTTGATTTTGAAGTGATTAGTTTCCCATTCCCTGAAAGTAATATACACTCAAATATCACGTATTCAGCGTTTTTCTCACAGTTACTTCGTTATGCAAGGATTTGTAGTAATTATATTGATTTTAAAAATAGATGTAAAATCTTAAGCCAAAAATTGATATCAAGAGGTTTTTCTGCAAATAAATTAACTTGGCAATTTAAAAAATTTAGTTTTCATTATAACGAACTTTTAAATAAATATCAAAAGAATTATCTAGAAATACTTAAAGAAATTTTTAACTAATTTCGGAGGTTCGAGAAATGTTGTCACAGCGCCATTTATTTTGAATTGTGTTTCGAATTGAGCGGATTTTTTAAAAAATTAGCCACATGGTAAAGATGAATTCTATAATTGTTTAGTTCATTCAGGTTTTTTGCAATGTGTTAATATTTGTGATTTGGTAAAATTTATAATATTTAGTTTACCTATTGTTGCTAAAGGGAGGGATATATTAACAGGATAAGCTTGTTTTGGTTTTACTTGGTTGTTTTACATTTGCTGTTTTTTTTTTTTTTTTCATAGGCATGTATTTTGGGGGTGATACCTGACGCGGGGATGCCATGGATATTCTGTGGTAGCCACAACACTGTGCTGGGTAGAGAATTTAGAGTGGCGAAACCCTATATAGGCCAGTGTATTCTCCTGATGAGCCCTTATGTTGGGTGTTGCCTGTGAATTATTTGTCTATATTATTTTTTCTATTGTTCAGTAAATGACGACTTATACTTATTGACGACATGACTGCCTGTCCATGGATTATTCTTTATGGTTGATTGTGTGTGGCTATGCTGTTTGACCTATGTGATTGTATGGATGAGTAGGGTTAAGGCCTCATTCAAGTGCTGGTCTATATTAATCACTAATTTAGGAAAACAGTCTTCCTTTTCTCCTTCTCTTTTTTTTTTTTTTTTTTTTTTTTTTTTTTTTTTTTTTTTTTTTTTTTGTGTGTGTGTGTTTGTGCTGTAGCATTGGTGATTTCTTTTTTCATGATATATATATATATATATATATATATATATCTTTTTTGGCTTGGCCCTTTCTTCTGAAATTAGGTTTATCTATTCTAACAGGGATTTTTGCCACGTCCTTGACATTAAACCATGGTCCTATCAACAGCATCAAGTCTAATTAGATACCTAGGTATTACTCACCAGAATCAGTGCGGAAATGGCGACTGAGTTAAGAGCAATGTGTCTAAATGTATTATTTTCCCCGACCACTTTGTATATTAAAATAGATAGTAATAGGAAATTAACAGAGGCTCATTAGATAAAAACTTGGAAGTTCTAGTGCACTTTCCAAAGGTCAAAAGAGATCAGACGGCTAAAAGCCCCTTCCATACGTCCTTCTTCACTGTGGGTAGCCCCGATACCCTCGTGGCCTTCAAGGAGTAGAACACCGGTAGCCCCAACCTTATTTAGGGTAGTTCTACCTTAGTTTAGGATTCGATTATTCAGTTATAGTGATTTCTATCTGTTTCAAGTTTAACTTGATTATTCATCGTAATTCCTGTGTCAGAGGACGCTTCGCAAGATGTTTTACAGAGGAATTGGCTATGGATAGTTTTAGGTACCAGTTTGACTGTCAATAACAAGCTGTGCGAAAATGTAATTTTATCCCACCTTCTAGGGCTATAATAAGAGAAACGTTGGGATAATTAGGGCACGTTATGTGCTAGTGGTTTTGAATTAAAGATGATTTTTGAATTATAATCAAGTGTCCAAAAATCTATGGCTAATTGGGGGAAAAGCCAACGCAGATAGTCTGAGTGAGAGGCACAGCTGGCTTACTTCTTTTTCAGGAATGTATGAAAATGATGTCATTTTCACTTGTTGATAGATAGTTTTATCATCCATCCATCCATCTTAGGGAGAAGCATCTTAAGCGGAAGCTTTGAATATATTGGGATAGAGGAAGAGCATGCGCAGTTGTGTTGGCCTTGAGTGGCTTGCTATTATTTCGCTTTTCTTTTTTATCTATCTTCTTTTAGCGATTTTTGCCTTTTTTGCTTTTTCTATTCCTTGGATTTATTCTGATATTCAGCTCTATTTTGTTGATTAAATAGTGATATACTCTGTATGAGTTTATGTACTGAAAAAAAAACAAAAAACCATTAGTTCAGTCACTTCTAAAGTCTCGGATTCCAAGCCTTAATTTCTAGCTTACATAACGTTGCGAAGACTGAATAATTTCACAAAGCCACCGTCCTATTTCCTAATCTTTTTTTTTTTTTTTTTCTTGAAGGTAGCAATTCGACAGTCTCTTGCATAAACACGCAGCTTATTATCAAACCAGCATCAGAATAGAAAATTATTTATATTCCTTATTGGCGCCTTAAAAACGTAATTACCCATTATAGACTCTATTATTAGTAAGTTTCAACCACAAATAGCTATGTCACATTTGTAGCTGAAATTGTTTTACAGGACGTCATTAAGATCTTCGTCAGGTATTTACAACCCACAGTAGTTTGGCTTTAAAATTACAATGTATTACGAATGTGCTGACGTAAGTAACCTAAGACCCGAATATGGAGGCAATTTTGGAGAAAGAATCGAACCAGCAAACAGAAATTGCGAGCATAATTTTGCCTCCACGACCACTATAGGCGGGAAACATTTACAAATAGAGAGAGAAATTAAAGGGGTTACCCATTTACCACCAACTGATGAAATTCTCGGAGCACCAAGCGTGTTGCATAGTTCCGCCATACGTGGCACAATTCCTCCGCACATGACACGGTCCCCAAAAGCTTGGCACAGTTCCACTTTGCTTGGACTATTTTCGTCACGGTTAGCATGCGCCGCTTGGTGTAGCCTTCATGATTTCCAAAATTCAGCAATACCTTGTAAAAACTTCTATAAATTTAGGTTTACAGAAGGTTCAAAAACGGACAACCCTCGCATCTTTAGTTTAAATTTAAATTTGATTTTAAATCTTTGAATTCCTTTGTAAATAAACGACCTTCTAATTGGCACGGTGAAGTTTTTCCCTTAGGAAATCAGAGTGAGCTCAGAGGCTAGAGAATTGTCTTGCTACCAAGACACAATGGTACTGTATTTGTAGAAGACTATTTTTACAGCCACGTCGAACCCATTGTCAAAAAAAAGCAGCAACTCTTTGGAGGAGCCATAGCCTACTACAGTAGCACTATTCTAAAACCTCTAGAATGGTGCCAAGAGGTTTTCCGGACTCCTATTGTGTCGAACTGGGTGCATCGATCTTGAGGATTATATATCTCTACTATATGCTGAAGGGTTGCTTATTCTTCACCCCTTAACGTACATCTAAGAGCGCTCCTGCTGCTGCTATATGGTAAACGCCAAATGGTGACACCGGGCTTACAGTGGCACAAAGGTAACACCGAGGGGGCGTCCAGGGGGTTAATGGGTTTGAATCCCTCCTCTCCCAAATGTTTGCCTAACTAAAACGTAACAAATATGCATACAATCAAATTTTTTATACGTTTTACAGCTTTTCTTTGTATTCCTACCCTCCGAGCAAAAATTCTGGATATGCCCTTGCCTGGTGTAAATTATTTTGAACGTTGACAATCCCCCACTACGTGTATAGTAGGATGAATACATTTTACACAACTCCCCCACATCTAGCCACTGATTATTCAGTTTCGCATCTCAGCAGTAATTCAATTCCATAAGAGGTAGACAGAAAATAACTGAAGCTGCAAAGAAATTCCAAGCTTCTTTTTTTTCGAATCAGCATGAAAGCACTAACCTTGACCGTCAGAAGAACAGTTACTCGAGTCGAAATTTAGGGTAATTCCACTGACGCAAGCTGAAGAAAGTAGAATAAATGCACAGATTGTTCGTGTAGCTGCGCAGTTTCAAGCTTGCCAAATCCACAAAAATAAAGCCACAGTAAAGAGATATTGATTCCCTTGCAGCATGGAATGTGGCAGTTTCACGCCTTGAGGAAACTTTTTTTTACGTTTGTGTCGCAATAAATTGACTAAGTGAAAATTATTTTCTTGTTAAAAACACCGTTATGTCTTATAGCCTTGTCTATTGATAGAACGGAATTTATTCTCAAAGGGGAATTTCTGTGAGAAAAAAAAATATGGGTGGTAAAATTAAAAATCACAAGCAGCGTGAGGCCATTACGTTACAAAACTCATCCCAGCATTAAGTAGCATCGGGCCTAAATTTTATGCGCCTCCAAAACGCTTGCCCAACCACCCTGTGTAATGCTTCTGCCTTGACCGCCTTCCAAGAGATCTCCAAATATTTTAGATTGTTTTATAAGTTCACTTCCATTGAACCTGTGGCGTATTCTATATTAGCCTACTTGTTCTATACCATTCACAGACCATATATTCTTATTGAGTATAATCAAGTTATTTTCGAAAGGGTGTTTAGCCTTCCGACAATCGTTGTATTTGTTTTATTGATTTAAATTAGGCCTTTTTTGTCGTTACAGTATCCAAATATAATATATATATATATAAGGTTAAATGACAAGGTCGTCTTTACTGTCGAACTACGCATAGAAGAAGTATTTCAAGTTTTTGCAAGAAATTATTTTCCTCAATAGATGTCAAGGAGTCAATTGCATAATTCGATCTCAACGCCAACGTACCAGTGGACGCCTAGTATACGGATAGTGCGAGTGTTCACTACCAAGTCACTGCTAAAATCTAATAAGAATACTAACTGAACTTCAATTGAAAAGAAAAGCCACACCTCACTTATAAATAACAAAAATTTAATATTAATATATCAAAATAATCAACGCACTTTGTCTACTGTCCAAACATCAGAGGAGGAACGAAAAAAAAAAGAAGAAAAATAAAACTAAAAAAAAATTCTTAATGTAATATATATATATATATATATATATATATATATATATATATATATATATATATCTAAATGTAAATATATATATATATATATATATATATATATATATATATATATATATATATATATATATATATATATATATATATATATATATATATATATATATATATATATATATATATATATATATATATATATACTAGCTGTTGGGGTGGCGCTTCGCGCCACCCCAACACCTAGTTGGTGGGGGCGCTTCGCGCCCCCCCCCAAGCCCCCCCCGCGCGCGTAAGTCGTTACGCGCCATAATAGTTACGCGCCATTGTAGTTGTGTCCCTATGTCCCACCTGTGAATATAGATAGATATATATATATATGGTTTTAACTACGTAAAACTTGCGAATATACAACATTCTTTGCTGTCCCATTGTCTTTGCATATAAATAGATTGTCAGGTTTACCGACTCTTGAACATGCAACATATAATGGTCCATGGGAAAACAATCTGTATTCAGATCTATACCTCATGATTCTAATGATTGCCCTTGAGCTTTGTTGATGGTGATTGCTAATCGACCATTCCCTGTCCCGGTGTCCCGGTCGTCATTTACATCCCCCTGTTTCCTCCGGTGTCCCCGTTGTAGTTGTGTCCCTGTGTCCCGGTCGTCATTTATATTCCCTGTGTCCCGGTCGTCATTTGTATCCCGGTGTCCCGGTCTGTATATACATTCGTTTTTTAGTTTTGTTTTTCTCCTTTATTTTTTTCCTTTTTTTTTCTTTTTTAGCTTATTTAGATTTTTAGATTTTTTAGTTTTTTTATTAGTTTTTAGTTTTTTTTTCTTTTTAGTTTTTTTGTCCCGGTCGTCATTTATATCCCCCTGTTTCCCCCGGTGTCCCCGTTGTAGTTGTGTCCCTGTGTCCCGGTCGTCATTTATATTCCCTGTGTCCCGGTCGTCATTTGTATCCCGGTGTACCGGTCTGTATATACATTCGTTTTTTAGTTTTGTTTTTCTCCTTTATTTTTTTCCTTTTTTTTTCTTTTTTAGTTTATTTAGATTTTTAGATTTTTTAGTTTTTTTTTTAGTTTTTATTTTTTTTTTCTTTTTAGTTTTTTTGTAGTTTTTACCTTCTTTTTAGTTTTGTTAATTTTTTTTTTACTTATGTCCTGGTCGTCATTTATACTCCCTATGTCCCGGTGCTTTGTTGATTGCTAAGCGAACATTCCTTTTGTCCTGGTCGCTTTCTCTTTGAGTGTCGTCATTTATTTTTTTCTTTTTTAGTTCTTTTAGTTTTTACCTTTTTTAGTTTTTTTTAGTTTTTTAGATGAAAATTTTTTTTAGTTTTTTCCTTTTTTTCTTTTTAGTTTTTATTGGTTTTTACCTTTATGTTAGCTTATTTTTCAGTTTTTTCCTTTTTTTTAGTTTTTTTTTATTTTTTATTTTTTTTAGTTTTTTACCTTTTTTTAGTTTTTTTAGTTTTTTTAGTTTTTTAGCTTTTTTACTTTTTTTATTAGTTTTTAGTTTTTTTGTAGTTTTTGCCTTTTTTTAGTTTTTTCAGTTTTTTTTTTAGTTTTTTATTGGTTTTTACCTTTATTTTAGCTTATTTTTCAGTTTTTTCCTTTTTTTAGTTTTTTTTAGTTTTTAGTTTTTTTAGTTTTTTTAGTTTTTTACCTTTTTTTAGTTTTTTTAGTTTTTTTAGTTTTTTAGCTTTTTTATTTTTTTTATTAGTTTTTAGTTTTTTTTGTAGTTTTTGCCTTTTTTTTAGTTTTTTTAGTTTTTTAGCTTTTTTATTAGTTTTTAGTTTTTTTTGTAGTTTTTGCCTTTTTTTAGTTTGACAACTTATTTTTATATATATAGATAGTTTTTTTTTTTACTTATGTCCTGGTCGTCATTTATACTCCCTGTGTCCCGGTGCTTTGTTGATTGCTAATCGAACATTCCTTTTGTCCTGGTCGCTTTCTCTTTGAGTGTCGTCATTTATTAGTTTTTTCCTTTTTTTCTTTTTAGTTTTTTATTGGTTTTTACCTTTATTTTAGCTTATTTTTCAGTTTTTTCCTTTTTTTTAGTTTTTTTTTATTTTTTATTTTTTATTTTTTTTAGTTTTTTACCTTTTTTTAGTTTTTTTAGTTTTTTAGCTTTTTTACTTTTTTTATTAGTTTTTAGTTTTTTTTTGTAGTTTTTGCCTTTTTTTAGTTTTTTCAGTTTTTTTTTTAGTTTTTTATTGGTTTTTACCTTTATAGTTTTTTTAGTTTTTTAGCTTTTTTATTTTTTTTATTAGTTTTTAGTTTTTTTTGTAGTTTTTGCCTTTTTTTAGTTTTTTCAGTTTTGACGTCACCTGATCCAGTTTTTTCAGGTGACGTCACCTGACACATCCATCCACACATCCACAGACAGACAACTTATTTTTATATATATAGATATATATATATAACACCTTGGAAATAAATTTTCTCACTTTTTGCCTCTTTTTTCATAATAGAACTTGGAATTAAATCCCAGATAATTGACTTGAAATCCTCAAAATTTGAGCTGCAGTTGAGGAACACTTTGGGAAACCAAGCTATATTAAAGTGGAAACAGTAATTAAAATTATCAGAAACCGGCTAATATCTCATTAGATTTGAAGATAAAGTGGAATAAAGAGAGATCGAGTTTATGAGGACTAGGTCTATAGGAACAATGGCAAAATTGGATAGATGTAGAATAGAGATGAGGTAGAAGGAATGCTAACTTTACAGCTGTATTTTCAAGAGGCAAAAGTCTTGCGGGTTTAAAATTGCTACTTTACTATAACTTCTTAGATCCACAGCAAGAGATGGTTCAACATTATCAGAAGGAACAAATGAGTTGAATATGATTCATTATAATTACTTGTATACAGGTTATGCACCTGAGATGAGACATCTAACTCCTCAAAATTGTAGAGCCACAAGAGTCAAATATTTAAAAAAAAAATACTAATTTTGGATTAATCCATTTTTAATATAGCCTGTTCAGAAATCAGCCGTTTCATAGAAAAAAATAAACATTAAAATGTTTATTAAACATTAAATATTCATATAACATTCAAATGTTTATTTCATAAAAAAAAATAAAATAAACATATAAAAATAAAACATTAAACTGTTTTAATGCAGTTCTAAAAGATCTTTTGTGAAAATGGAGCAGACCGAAATTAGAGCAAAATATGCAAGCCCCTCCCCCTGCTTCTGTCTCGTTTTTGACAGTAAAAGCCAATATGAAAATTTGAAAACAACATTATATTTAGCCTCATTAATTGATACCATTATTTATTGTTTGTTTGCATTATTTATTTTCATTTTTAGAGTTTTGTAATAGGGGCAGTGGATAGCTGGGAAAGCCTTCAAAGGTCCAAAACCGCTAAAAGAAGACTGGAACATTTCGACCTTGTGCTACAATACACGATTCAAGCTTTACGAAATATTTGTTCTTTTAGAAGAGTTAAAGTGGATAAATCCAAAATGTTGCAGTAACTGCTCGGTGACCTGACAGCACATTCCTGGTTAAGAACCAGGCAGTCACAGTAGCATTACTAAAATTCAAAGTGAAATTTCAAACGGCAGGTTCTTAAGATATTTGTTGTACCCAAGATTTTTAATTGGGTCCCTGACAAGGTTGTTAAAAAAAAGAACAACTCATCGTGATTCTGCTCGTACACACTACGTTCACCAGTGTAGGTAAATGCCCGTTCGCAATGAAGGTTCACTAGTACCGAGATTTAGCAAGCGCTAATAACCAGATTTTTCGTAGAATTTCCTGATTGAACCCAAAAATTATCTTTAAAATTCTGATTGGCTTAAATACGCTAACTATATATTCGTATCAGTAAAAACTCATTCTGAATGGGACACAAGTGTTTTAGCAGAAACGTCATGCAAAGACTAGTTGCCATTTCGACTGAACTATCAACAGAAAACATTCTTGTCTTCCCGTGGAACGAGTCTCAAATGCTTTATACAAACAACTTTTAACTGAAATGATTAGCAGCAAATCAACAGGCATTAAATAGGACCAAGAATGTTGTCATCTAAATCATATTATTAATTTAATAGCTAATCTGACCCGCAGTCCAATTATAAATAACTACATCTCTTCCCTATACCTTGCTTTCTTTATATCAAGTATTTTCTTCCGAAAAGCCATTAATATACCTCGTTTCAAGTCCTACCAAAGAAAAATTCCCAACGCGTTCGTCACCTCTTATTCCAGCACGGTTTACGACGTCATCGATTAATTGACGAGATACCAGTAGTCTTAGTAAATGGACGGTTACAACCCGTGTGGCTGTTTAGCCCCTCCAAACAAATAGCATTCATACGAGACAAAATTGCTTCAAAGATAAGCAGTTATATTTATCATCAGCGAAGGTTTTAGCAGCTCTAGCGGTACTTGGTGGCAACCATGTGAATTAACCGCCCATACAAAAGACAATAATTCTTCCATGACAACATTGCTTCATAAGGAACGACTAATAATCGTCTCCTCTACAAAAGTAGTGGTGATCCTAGAAATAGTCTAGAGCTTTTTTACCTGCAGCACTCAAACAACCCAAGCAAAAGAAACGAATTCCCAAAAGGCGCCATTGCTTCGTCAGCAATGGCCAAAGACCCTTTATTTATCCTAAGCAAAGATATCTAAGGAAGGTCAGGAAACGGCAAACTGCAGCACCTACCACGCTCAGACTCTTCAGGAATGGCCACCAGCCTGTGTGCAGCAGGCAGGAGTCAGCCACAGCTGCACCAGGAACTGTGTTTCAAGTTTTAATAGGTATCTTCGCAGATTTTTGATGCTAAGACGCTACAATTATACAGCTGACTCATGGAATGGTGTCACGAGTAGGTGTGCCTCCAGAAATGAAATGAATAAAGAATTACAAACCGAAGCCTAAAATAGCAATCTGTATGCACATTGTATTATTGCAATTTCTGCGCATATCGTCATTATTTAATAGTGTCATAGTCGTTATTTCAGTGTATCATACTTCCACGATAGTATCATGTTATTGTTTGAGAGCCAAAATTTGATTTCTTTGCGAATGTTAACTTGATTCAACTATACCATTATTTAGCTTTGTTACTATGTGTACTTGAATACAGAACTGAAAACTGATAATTTACATCAAAAGGATCGGATTTGTATCGTAAATATGCATCAAAAGAATAAAATCTTTATGGTGATTCAACATATGTAAAATTAAATGACTTCTATCGGGAATTAAGAACCTAAGAAAATTTGCTTCATTTGAGAAAAAAGGGGCATACATACAAACTCACAAAAAAGGAAAGTGATTTAAGGTGAGCAGAAGTTTGAATCTATTTTCCACAAAACGCGCAATTTTGTATTTAATTCGAGAAGGATGCTCATGAACATAGGCTTAATTGTTTGTTTTTCTTTTCCATTCTTTCTTTTTACCAATTCTTTCTTTTTTTCTTTTACCAGATAGTATCGATTATCGAACCATCGGTCCAAGAACATGGATAGTTCAAAACGAAATTTGTAGTTCTGTTGCCATATCTAAGTAGTACCTAATAGTAGTAATAAGTACTACTGATAACTACTAATAAGTACTAATAATAATAACTACTAATAACTACTAATAAGTAGTATCTAGTAGCCATATCTAACAACATGGATAGTTCAAAACGAAATTTGAAGTTCTGTTGCCATATTTAAGTAGTAAGAGAGATCACAACACGGCAAAATGGCATTTTCTGACATTTAATAGCACAAAAAAAGAATTTCTTCGAAGAGGGGCAAAAAACTAAAAGAAATAGAGAAAACTGAAATAGCCAATCGATTCGGAAATTCAAAAATCTCTTAACTCAGCTTTCCAGTTTATTAAAAGTGCATTTATAGGTCAAAATTTTCTGACAATCGGTGAGCCTACATATTAATATATAAAAAGGGGCAGAGACACAATAATTTTTTCCTCATTCTGAAAAATATTTTCAGGCTAAGTCTATAAGGGAATGCGCATGCGCAACCTTCAACTATCATCCTATCTCATCCGTTAGGAACCTTTTTACTTTATGTAGTCAAACTATTTAAAATTGATTTTGCTGTGTTGCCATAAGTTGTAGAGCTTAAATAAGAGATCCAAATAAATGACATCAAACAGTTCGTGGTAACGAACTGTAAGTAAGGAGCGACTCGTCCCAATAGTAACCGAAACTCTAAAGAAGAATTTGATAACAGTAGATACATCGAAAAAATTGACTTTTTATAATGATTCCAAATATCTTAACTGCATTGATTTTGATGTTACCCATCAACATCTACGAGCCTGAAAAAATTTGTTTGATTTTTAAAAAGGGAGGAAACACCCTCAAAAAATCAAACGATTTTAATAAAAATCACACTACCAGATTCAGCAGATCAGAGAACGCTACTGTAGAGGTTTCAAGCTCCTATCCATAAAAATGTGGATTTCTTTTCTTCTTTTTTTGGCAGTAAAAATATCATAATTGTGTGTTTATTTTTTGTATTTTGTCGTTGTTTTTTTGTTTTTTTTTCCAGCGGTGATCGTGTCGAACCAATGGTCCTAAGAGATTGGGATATAGCTCATTCGAACGGAAATCACATTTTCCAGTGTCCTTTTTAAGTTACCAAACAGAGTGGAGGGCACCTAGCTCCCCTCCCACGCCCAATTTGTCCTCAAAGACACCCGAGATCAAAATTTTAAGAAAGCCATTTAATTCAACATAGTCGAAAAGTCCAATAACTATGCTTCCGGTGTTGACATCACCCTTTATAGTCCCTGGGAAAAGGGCTGGAAGTTACGCAATTTCCTCATATTTTCATTTTTTGAGGTACATTTTCCAAGAAGGGATGGAAATTTTCATGGAGAAATGTTACAAGGAGGGGGGATTTCCTTGTATGTTTTGAAAACAGTTGGAAATTAAATAAGTAAAAAGGTTTTTTCAACTGAAAGTAAGGAATAACATTAGAATTTAAACCGAACAGAAATTATTCTGTATATGAGGGATGCTGCCCTTCCTTAACCATCACTCTTCAAGCTAAAGTTTGGCTTTTATCGCGATTCTTTAGGAAAAACTACTCAAACTCAATGGCCCAAGATTTTGAATGAAGAGTATTTTCGAAGAACTTTAAGACTTTAGCGTAAAGAGCAACAGCTGAGGAGGGGGCAGACCCCTCATATACTGAATAATTTTATTCGTTTTAAGTTTTAATGTTGCTCCTTACTTTCTTTTTTTAATTTTGTTTATTTAATTTCTGACTGTTTTCAAAACATCCAAGAAAATACCCTCCGTGTAACATTTGTCCAGGAAAATTCTACTTTTACTAGTGGAATCGAGCACCTCCTTAACAACCTTTTCCAAAATTAGTGCATGTGATAAAGATAGTCCAATCATGACAATTGATAATTTTTCCTAGAATAACATTTTAAACAAAAAATATCAGCTGAAGTGCAAAAAAAACAACTTTAAAATACCTGAACAACCCCAACGCTCGATAAGAGAAATATAAAAACACTTTAATACTTTAATTAGATACTTTAATTTACTGGCAAATGGTGAATATTAAAGACATTTGTTCAGAAGGTATATATATATATATATATATATATATATATATATATATATATATATATATATATATATATATATATATAATAATTTATGTTCGGTTTAAGTTTTAATGTTGCTCCTTACTTTCAGTTGGAAAAATTTGTCCTTTTTTAATTTAATAAAATTGAATGAAGATGCCTACTTTCTCAGAAATCCTATAAGAAAAGTTCTAATGTTGCTCCTTATTCTCAGTAGAAAAAATTGTCCTTTTTTTATTTAGAAAAAATTGAATGCCGATGCCTACTTTCCCAGAAATCTTATAGGAAAATATTTAAGTTCTCGTATTTTATGCCGCAGATAGAGACATTCAGTTTTAATAGAACTTAAATTATTATCAAGCGTGAATTTTGTTCTTTTCGACTAAATGGAGCACAATTTTCCTTTTAAAATTCTGGAAAGGGCAATCCCTAAAAATATTCTAGCACACCTGCTAGGAAAAAACTAAGAATCATCTCAGAGGAATTACCATTTGAGCAATTTGACCACTTTGGCAGTTCCCTGTGGTGCCACCAGGGTTGATTTACAACCTCACGAAAAAGATGGACGTAAAATTTTACTGTCTTTTCAATCGAAATTCAGAGTCGAACAATAAATTGTCGACATCTATCGACGATAGTTAATCCCATGGGAGAATTTGCTAACTGGCCGTTTGTCTCGGTAACGATCAAATGACCGTTACTGACCGTTACTGAGACAAAATAATTTTAAACTTTCGCATGACCTTAATATGCTGCAATACTCTTCTAAATAAACAACATTTTGTAAGAGTAACATGAGAATTTTTTCATGTCCATACCTGCACAGAAGGGGAAGGGCAGGTGGTGGCCTCCATTATCCATTTTTATTCATTTAAAATTTTAATGTCAAACTGTATTTTCATTTGAAAACAAACTCGATTCTTTTTTAATTTCAAATTAAATAAAAAGTAACATTATTTTTTATGATACTTTCACCCACACAATCATTAGATTAATTTTTAAATAAAAAAAAGATTATTCCGATTATCTGAATCAAGACGAAACATAATATAAAAAACTCTCAGGAAGTTAATTCTGATGGAGACGGCACTTCGAAATCTTAAGAATACTTTCAGAAACGAGATAAAAAGTATAGATATTTTTATAACGAAAAAGGAAAGGTCAAATTCTGCCCACTAGACAAGGGCTATCCAGAATTTTTCCGGGGGAGTGGGGAAGGGTTACAGAAAAAACTTTTAAAAACACATCATAAATTTATTTATGTCCATTTTGTTACATTTTTATGAGTCGGACCAAAATTTTGCCGGAGAGTTCAAACCCGGTTACCTCTTCCCCTGGATACAGCCTTGCAACTGGATATACTGAGAATCTGAGATTTTCCTGGCGAAACTTGACATTTAAATAACTTGAGTGACTCATGGTTCGACCAAGCACTCGCAAAATATCGCAGTACATCCATTTAGAAGATTATGAGTCACCAAGCATAGCTGATTCCAGATACTTTACATGGAGAAAAGATTTCAAATCTATCAGTACTTAAGTTGTGACTTTAAAAGGATTGGACATAGAGAAGGCTACTGTAGTCGATACATTTTTCTTCCAGTAATTCAAATTTCTAAGATTATAGGCAATTCAAAAAAAAAAAAAAATCCAGAAGCAAGCTTCAAATAATGGCTGGTTGAAGTTACTTGATTACTTCATCCGTGGTAATTCGAAAGCCGTTGTGTGACAAAGCACAAATTTGACAAGACTGGAAAACATGAACAATAAAATTTTTTTTTTTTTTTGTTGCTATTATTAATATCAGTTTTTTAGAAGGAAGATTTTCTTAAGGCATTAAAGGCACAGCAAACAAAAATTGATGTTCCAAGAACCAAGCAAGATTCGAAAAACCCGAATTGACGAATCAATAAAATGTGTTGAAATCTATTTAAGGGAGTGGGTTAATCATCGTATTCGAAAAAAATTGCTAAATAAAAGCTTTCGAGTGACTTTGTTAATTGTAAAAAATAATGGCACATATTTTGATTTGAACTGAAACAAATCGCAAATGGTACATCTAAAAATTTATAATGCGCTACCAATCGACACGGTAGGGTCAGTGAGCATACCCATGGTGACGTATCTGAAGGGGTGTGTTCGTTTTCAAAATGTCTTTTTCATCAGTCCTAATGTTTTATATTAGCGTTACTCAATTAAGCCTTCAGCGTAGTTGAACTAAGTATATTTTTGGAATATATGCTTTTCTGACCTCTTAAATTTGGACGACCCTCATGTAAACCCCCGCCAATACAGGGTGAAACAACCGTTAAACATGTTCATAATTTATTTGGTTTAAGGTAAATATAACAGATATTAGCAACAAAAAACAAAAGCTAAAAGCCACAGTTATTATCAACATTAACAATAAGCTAGATTGGGTTGGCTGATTTTTGTAATTTATTCTGGACAGATGGCGTTCGCATTGCTAACCGAAATCTTCGCCAATAAAAGAGTTTGACAAGGATAATGTTTTCCAAAATAAAACGAGACTATTTTAACAAAAATGTCTTTATTTTACCTATATGTTATCAATAGTCCTAATTCAACATCAAAATGTTGTCTAGGCTAACAGTTTCAGTGTTTCTACTTCAAACTTCAAACAGCAAAATTTGATAGTTCAAGATTTACCGCAACTTCAAGAATAACCAGCGAAAGGTCCAGGGGTGGATCTAGAGCAAAATCTTGGGGTAAGTCCAATGTGACAAGAGTGACAATGAGACAAATCTTTGAGGGGGGGGGGGCAATGTGACAATTGCGCCAATAATGGACTAAATTGACAAATTTATTATAAAAAAAAGAGTGAAAAAAAAGAAAAAAAAGGGGAAGAGAGCATCGGAAAAAATCTTGGGAAGTGCCCCCCACCCCTAGGACCTACCAGTGGGTAGGCTTACCAGGTTGCGGGCTATTAGGCAGAAGTATTCTAGGACTAAGTACATAAAAAAGTTGGGGGCCTAGATTAGCCTAAGACCAGATTATAAAAAAATGGTACTTGTGTATTAATCAGAACACGCTGAATAAGTGAAGTTAGGTTCTTTCGTGAAACAAACTACGATACAGGTACATTTTATGAGAAAATCCGGTTTCATAGCCACAAAGACAAAACTCAATTTAGTTTGCTACGCATAGTGATAGGAGGTGCTGTCTGAACATGGATTTTGAAATGAAGATTTGGGATTTGCCAAAGACTGAAAAAGAGGCAATTATATTTTTCCAGGATAAGGGGTTGTTGCCCACAACAAAACAGTAGCGTCAATGGACACAACATGACTTTACACTCTTATGAGAAGGAACATTAGGTTAGGTTTACCTAATTAAAATGTACCTGCATCGTAGTTTGTTTCACGAAAGAACCTAACTTCACTTATTGACTGTGTCCTGAATAATACACAAGTACCGAAAAAATAATAGAAATCTATACAGAAGAAATTTATAGCAGAAGTTTACAACACCGTGTGATGGAGGAGGGGCGTTCGCCTGCATTTCAAGCTCAGGTAACTAAACAGTAAGTACTAAACAGTTAGTACCAGTAAAAGTAATATCCTCATGACATGACACAAGTTTTGGCAATGTTTTTTTGTCAGCAAAACGCTCAAATTTCTTTTTATTAAAGTTCAATCACAGTCGTCCGTGAGATGAAGCTGTAGGAAATCTTTTAAAATTTTAAAAGCTCCTAGGTGAACGTTCAGTAACGGATATCTTATGACGAAAATAAACAAAGAGTAAAACAATATATAATTCAAAATCCGACGCAACATAATCTTTTGCGGAAAATATAAATTCTTGGTAGACACTAAAGACTTTACTGTTTACACGTGTATCTATGCGGATACAAACAACATATCTTTTGTTGGAAAGAGTTTTCTGATCCGAACGGGAACTATTTTGTTAAATCTATTTGGATTCAATATCTGGCGCCTGGGTACCCAAAGGTATGCTGACATACACTAATCTGGACGACAGGTGCAATTTTTCGCCAATTTATTCGCTTTTTTATGCAGCCTATGACTCAGACTAATGGACTTCGCCAACACAAAGTAGTATTTGGAAAGGGAACAGATTTAAAGTGAAAGAGCTAAGTGATGAACGAGAAAAAAACAAACAACTAATGAGGTTCATTGGGTCGTTCCAAAACACAGTTGTTATGCGGGGAAGCCCCTGTCGTGATACAGGAGTTTTGCAATTTGTTTTTCAACACTACAGATGGATTATTGCCCATAGAAATAGATATAATACTACACACTGAGTGTCTGATTCAGTCTTCCGGAAAAAAAAATATTGTGTTTTTCTGCTTAAATCAAAAAGGTGCCACTGTTTTGTGTTTTTTTTTTGTGCGGGCGCGCCTACTTAATCTGAACCAGTCTTCAGCATTATTCTAGCTAAGGGAAACGTGGTTATCCAAGATACGTGTTTTTTTGTCACGTGTATTCTGTCGCGACGTATGAACTATCAATTTCACTTGTTGAGAACTTTTAAAAATGCCGTACCACAATAATTGGTTACGGTTACGCTCTAACTAATTAAAATATTTAGATATAGTGCAGCGATATTTCTTAATAACATGTTAAAAATTAAGTTTCTCCAATTTCGACAGTATTATCTTAGGTTACTAAAAAAGTAAGATAAGCAAGGTTAATTAGGAAACTTGATTTCCTAACAATAATTAATTAGTTAAACACAATTAATAAACACAATAGTTAATTAGGAACTTGATTTTTATCCCAAAATACAGATACGGCGATTTTGTTCTTGTAACTGTAGCTTATAAGACCACAACTGGTACTATAAGGCTCAAAACTGTACTAAAGAGCAAGTAATAGGCGATTTTGTTCTTACGGCAGTTTTGTTGTTTAATCAATGCTGCTAATGGCAAAGTTTCTTTTATTTCGGTTACTATGAGCCGCTGTCGCTCCTGACTACAGTTCGTTACCACAAATTGCCTGAAATAACAGCTACTGCTGCAACCATGATGCCAATAACAACTACTCCTACTGATTTATTTTTTAACGAGGGGCCTTTTACGCTACTTCAACTTCTTTACCGCAGACATATGAACAAAATTAAAGTCAATTCAATTAAAATGCCTAAGTCGTATTCTCTTTTTGAGCAATCTCATCACATACCACAGCTATTACATTTTCTATACAAGTTTTTTTCTTTCTTTATTTTCACGCAAGCTGAATAATGCAATATAAACACTGTGCTAATTATTTCTTGGAAAGGAGAAAAAAAAACGTTACATAAAACAAACATTGGTGAATTTTTACACAACTATATTAGCAACAAGCTATGACGCAGTTACACCCACTCTCTTTGCCCGATTTCTCTCTCAGAATATTTTCTAACAACGTAGATCCACTTCCAAGACATAAGAAGAAAAAGGTCAAAGGCTTATAGAAAAGAGGTCATAAACTCCTAGTTAATACAATCAAATTTTAGAAACAAATAGCGGAATGAACATTAGAAAAGGTTTCCTTGGTTACTTTGCTCGGATCTAGGCAAGATTTTTACGTCTCAATATTTTTTTTCTCAAATATCGAAATTTAAAAATGAAAAAAACACCATTAAAGTCGAGAAGAGTAGTTATACGGATTTCTAGAAATTACAGCTTTGAATATCATTTCCTGGAACTAGGAGGAACTTAAGCCAAGATGAAAGGAAACGATAAATGAACTAAAATAAAGGTTTGCCAATCGACTCTTGCAGTGAGAGCAAAACTACCGTATTCAACTATTTGGGTCATAAATTTGTTACGACTCCATTTTTTTGCTATATAAGATGTATGTGTGAGAAGCTGGCTAGGAATATATAAAGAAAGTTATTTCTCGCAAAGCATGGGGCCTGAAAATCTAATAGATTTGATTATGTTTGTAAACTATATTCTTCCGGCCATCTCAATAATTAAGAAGCAGAGATTTTGCCAAGAATTCATTTGACAAGGGGTTCAACTAACTAGGTGACAAGGGGAGAAAGACTTTGTCAAAGGCGTATCCCAGGATTCTTGTTCCGGGGAGGGGGGGGGCACAATTTTTTTAACGCATCAAAAATTTGTTTAAATGCATTTTTGTTACGTTTTAACGAATAGTACAAAATTCCGGGAGTGCTCAGAGGGGGGGAGGAGGGCTCAATCCACGTAATCCTCTGGATAAGGCCTTGATCTTTGTACAGATATTATGTAATCGATGATTACTTTTTTCTACGATTTTCTATATTTTTCTTGAATTGTGTTCGAACGGCTAGACCACCTTCCCGGAGATAGCCCTACACTAAAAAGAAAGGAAACAATTGTTAAAAATATTTATGGGAGTTTCTTGGCATGAAAGGGCAGATTCAAACCCTCCTCGTCAACCGAGCTCCTGGGAATAATTTCATATTCTCCCTGTAGTTTTATATGTATTTAAAGCACCTACTTCAGTTTGTCATTTTAATACTTGAACGCATTTTTGTTTTGTCCTCGTCAAAAATACTGAAGAACGAAATTCCTGAATATATATATATATATATATATATATATATATATATATATATATATATATATATATATATATATATATATATATATATATATATATATATATATATATATAATATACCCCAACACCTAGTTGGTGGGGGGCTTCGCGCCCCCCAAGCCCTCCGCGCGCGTAAGTCGTTACGCGCCATATTAGTTACGCGCCACTGTAGTTGTGTCCCTGTGTCCCACCTGTGAATAGAGATATATATATATATATATATATATATATATATATATATATATATATATATATATATATATATATATATATATATATATATGTTTTTAACTACGTAAAACATACGAATATACAACATTCTTCGCTGTCCCAATGTCTGTCCATATAAATAGATTGTCAGATTTACTGACTCTTGAACATGCAGCATATAATTGTCCATGGGAAAAACAATCTGTATTCAGATCTATACCTCATTATTCTAATGATGTGTCCCTGTGTCCCGGTCGTCATTTATATTCCCTGTGTCCCGGTCGTCATTTGTGTCCCGGTATCCCAGTTTGTAATTTCTCTTTGAGTGTCCCGGTCGTCATTTATATTCCCTGTGTCCCGGTCGTCGTTTGTGTCCCGGTCTGTAATTTCTATTCGAACAATCCCTGTGTCCCGGTCGTCATTTATATATCCCGCCTGTGCCCCCGGCGTCCTCGTTGTAGTTTTGCCCTATGTCCCGGTCGTCATTTATGTTCCCTTTGTCCCGGTCTTAATTTGTGTCCGGGTGTCCCAGTCTGTAATTTTTCTTTGAGGTTCCCGGTCGTCATTTATATTCCCTGTGTCCCGGTCGTCATTTGTGTCCAGGTGTCCCGGTATGTAATTTCGTCAGTTGACAAACATGTGTCAGTCGACAAACAACTTCATGACGCACACAGCTCAATCCTTATAATGACGTCAGTCGACAAACATGACGTCAGTCGACACACAAACATGACGTCACTCGACACACACACACACACACAGACAACTTATTTATACATATATATATATATCTATATATATATATATATATATATATATATATATATATATATATATATATATATATATATATATATATATATATATATATATATATATATATATATATATATATATATATATATATATATATATATATATATATATATATATATATATATATATATAAATGCATATATATATATATATATATATCTTTTGTCATTTGAACTGAGATAAGAAAGTGTATAGCAACGCAGTGAAGCACATTAAACCACTGATTGCAAGTTTATCAACTGTCCAAAAGACAAAACACATTAGGAAAGGTTTGAGCAAATAAATTTGAAGTTGCTAGATTAGAAGGGAAAATACCGAAGAATGACATTTTTCAATGAAAACACCCCAAAGAAAGTATATTCTAAAATCTAAAGGGGGCGAAATTGTAAGGGACACATATTCTCATCCCAATCCCCCATTGACACCACTGGGACCACTAATTCAAGAAGGGATAATAAAAAAGAAAAACACAAAAAATGCTAATTCAAAGAAAATTATTCAAAGAAATTCAATTCAATTCGAATTCAAAGAAAATTATGAGAAAATCACGAACAAATCAGAATTATTCCTTTTGGGTACACGCTAAAATTAACAGACATTCAATTTCGACTTCGGAAGACCTCCTTGAGAGTCACACTTTCAGATAAAGGGAAACTTTTAAATCGTAAGAAAAGCTATTACGTTGACAAGTCTCTTAACGAGACTTTTTGCTAGCTCAGAAAATCTCGTAATTATATATATCCTTAGTTCTAGAAGGCTCAATTACTACAGGCCAATGAAGACACGGCAAAAAGACAAAGATAAGAAGGCCTAATTTAATATTATAATAGATTGGTTAATGATACGCTCTCTGATGTAGAAGGACATGGATGAAAGAGATCAGTTTTATTTTGAAGTACCTAAAGTAATAGTACTATTCAAAGTTAGGAAAGGGAAATGGGACCCTTATCTTTCTATCCCCCTCTCTGATCCCTGCTTGTTTGATAACGTTTTACAGACATAAAGTTCGCTTAGTTGAAGCATTCACATTTTATATACTATGCTCGCCGTTTTTGTTGAAAAATTAAATGAAAAAAATTAATTTTTTTAACTGAAAGTAAGGAGCGAGATTAAAACTTAAAACGAACATAAATTACTCCGTGTATGAAAGGGGCTGTTCCCTTCTCAACACACCGCTCTTTACGCTAAAATTTGACCCTTTCTGTCAATTCTACTTTATTAAACAGTAAAAAACTTTAGCGTAAAGAGGGGGACGTTGAGAAGGGAACAGCCCCTTTCATACACGGAGTAATATCTGTTCGTATTAAGTTTTAATGTCGCTCCTTACTTTCAGTTAAAAAAACTAGTTTTTATTTAATTTCTGAACGTTTTTGAATTAATGCATGTTTGATTTTGGCTCTCCGCATATAAATTATTAAAATGAAATTTGCATATTCATTCTTTTTTTGGCTAAATGGCTTTCTCTTAGGTTTGATCAGACAATATTGAGAAAAAAGGGGTGGGGGAGGGGGCCTAGTTATCCTCCAATTTTTTGGTTACTTGAAAAGGCAACTAGAACTTTAAATTTTTAACGAAAGTTTTTATTATTAAAAAATGTACGTAACTTAAGAATTAACTTACGTATCGAACTTTTATATTCTTGTATTTTTATTATGAATATGAGGGGGTCTGTCCCCTCATTAATACCTCACTCTTTACACTAAAGCTTAAATTTTGTCCCACCTCTTTAAGAATGACCCCTGAATCAGAAAGGTCGTAAAATAAATAGCTGAAATTACTAAAAGTACTTTAGCGTAAAGATCGAGGAATTCAGGAGGAGATGAACCCCTCAGTTGCGTAATAGTCTCTGTTCGTTTTAAGTTTTAATGCTGCTCCTTACTTTCAGTTGAAAAAACTTTTTCATATTTATTATTTCATTGTTGTTTTTTTTTTATAATAATGCTAGAGAATCCTGCGCCCCCTTCATTGAATTTCTCTTCCCCCATGACATATTCCTCCAAGAAAAGATCATCCCATATAGCCCCCTCCCATCAACACTCCCCAAACCAAAATAATCCCCCTGAAAAACGTCTGTACACTTCCCAATAACCATTACTGTATGTAAACACTGGTCAAAGTTCGTAACTTGCAGCCCCTCCCCCGGGGACTGTGGGGGAGTAAGTCATCCCAAAGAAAAAGTTATTATGGTTTTCGTTTATGCTGAACAAAATGGCTATCTCAAATTTTGATCCGTTGACTTTGGAAAAAAATTAGCGTGGGAGGGGGCCTAGGTGCCCTCCAATTTTTTTGGTCACTTAAAAAGGGCACTAGAACTTTTCATTTCCGTTAGAATGAGCCCTCTTGCGACATTCTAGGACCGCTCGGTCGATACGAAGACCCCTGGTAAAAAAAACAACAAAACAACAAAAAACAAATAAACAAATAAACACGCACCCGTGATCGGTCTTCTGGCAAAAAATACGAAGTTCCACATTTTTGTAGATAGGAGCTTGAAACCTTAAAAGCAGGGTTCTCTGATACGCTGAATATGACAGTGTGATTTTCATTAAGATTTTATGACTTTTAAGGTGTGTTTCCCCCTATTTTCTAAAATAAGGCAAATTTTCTCAGACTCGTAACTTTTGATGGGTGAGACTAAACTTGATGAAACTTATATATTTAAAATCAGCATTAAGATGCGATTCTTTTACCACGATCTGTTTGATTTAAAAACATTTTTACAGAAAAAAATGTCGCTGGGGGATTTCTTGGTTGGGGGAAGGGGTTGAGGGGAGGGGGTTATTCGGGGGAAACTTTCAATTGAGGAATGTGTCATGGGAGAAGAGAATTTCCATGAAGGGAGCGCAGGATTTTTAGCATTTTTTAAAGAGCAATGAAAAAATAAATATGAAAAAGTTTCTTCAACTGAAAGTAAGGAGCAGCATTAAAACTTAAAACGAACAGAAATCATTAAGCATATGAGGAGGGGTTCACCTCCTCCTAATACCTCGCTCTTTAGGCTAAAGTAATTTTATTAGTTTCAACTATTTATTCTATGCCCTTTGTGATTCAGGGGTCATTCTTTAAAAAATGGGAAAAATTTAAGCTTTAGTGTAAAGAGCGAGGTATTGACGAGGGGGCGAACCCCCTCATGTACGTAATAAAAACAAACGGATTTAGAAGTTCGATACGTAAGTTAATTGGTAAGTTACGTATATTTTTACTAATAATAACGTTCGTAAAACTAAAAGTTCTGGTTGTCTTTTAAGTAACAAAAAAATTGGAGGGTAACTAGGCCTACTCCCAACGCTCCTTTTTTTCTCAAAATCGTCCGTTCAAAACTATGAGAAAGCCATTTATCCAAAAAATTAAATTAATATGCAAATTTGATTTTAATTATTCATGCGCGGAGAGCCAAAATCAAAACATACATTAATTCAAAAACGTTCAGAAATTAAATAAAAAAAAACTGTTTTTTTTTAACTGAAAGTAAGGAGTGACATTAAAACTTAAAACGAACAGAAATTACTCCGTATATGAAAGGGGCTGTTCCCTCCTCGACACCCCACTCTTTACGCTAAAGTTTTTTACTGTTTTAAAAAGGTAGAGTTGAGAGAAAGAGTCAAACTTTAGCGTAAAGAGGGGGGCGTTGAGGAGGTAACAGCCCCTTGCATATACGGAGCAATTCCTGTTCGTCTTAAGTTTTAATGTCGCTCCTTACTTTCAGTAAAAAAAAATTCCTTCTTTATTTAATTTCTCGATAAAGGACAGCCAACCGTTTTTACCTTTGTTGATCATCTAAGTTTCAATCGTTAAGACGTAGAATTGACTAAGTCCCCTTTCGAGATTTCTTTTTATACTTTTTATCGTCAAAGCACCTAACTTTTTATTCTGTACTTTTTTGAGAATATTCCCAAAAACAAGGATTTATACGAGAAAAAAACTTTTGGACCTTGAACTACAATGATTCTTTCAGAAATGAGTTTAATTTATAACCAAACTGGATCTGACTATGTTTGACCACAAGACGGTAGGTCTATTAAATAAAAACAGCAATCCACTTTCTTTTCGAATATTTTCAAATGCAAATTCCAAAGGACTTTTGAGCAGGAGTCAATTGGACCCCCCCCTAGATTTAGAAAATAAATTTTGTACTCCAGCGTTACATTTCGTTGAATGACACAGCTGCTTTTCAGTAGCGCATTTATTAACCCTGACTTGGATACCGTCAAAATTAAGGATTTTATAAAGATCGGGAGATGAAAATAAAATGACAACAAAGGATATAAACTCTTTGTCTAAGAGCTGGTTCGAACTGAAATATATTAAAAATAATTAATTACTTTCAAAGCTACTTTTACACTGATCCTTTTTAATTATTCAATGAAAAACAACATGTTTTTTCAGCTGAAAGTATGGATCAACATTAAAACTTAAAACAAGTAGAAATTATTACAGATACGAGGGGGACTATCCCTCCCTCAAACCTCGCTCTTTATGCTAAAGTTTGATTTTTTGTAACAATTCTTTAAAAAAGACTGATCAAACACAGGGACCGGTGAATTCGTATGAGAAGTATTTTTAAACGAACTTTAAAACTCTAGCGCATTGAGCGAGGGCCGAGGAAGGGTAAATACCTCATATACGGAATATTTTTTTTATTTTAAGTTTTAATATTGTTTGTTACTTTCAATTGAAAAAACTTTTTTTTAATTTAATTTCCAATTGTTTTTCAGATCATCCCAGGAAATCCCCTTCACTTCCCCGTATAAATTCCCCCCCAGAAACTCTCCTCCCCATGGAAGACCTCCATACCGCGCACCCCCCCCCCAAAATATCGATGTGTTTTCCAATAGAAAATACTATATAGGAACAAAGAGCTAATTCCCCAGGGGTTAAGGGGAGTCTTGTCATCCCCAAAGACATAGTTATTGGACCTTTTAACTATACCGAATCAAATGCCTATCTCAAAATTTTGATCGGTTGTCTTCAGGGAAAAGGGGCGTTGGAGAGGGTCTTGTTGCCCTCCAATCTTTTGGGTCACTTAAACAGGACACTAGAACTTTTGATTTCCCTTCGAATGAGCCGTCTCAAAATTTTATAGGACCATTTGTTCTATACGATCGCCCCTGAAAAAAATAAAATAAACCCACATCCGTAATCTTTCTTCTGGTAAAAAATATAAAATTTCAAATTTTTGTTGATGGGAACCTGACACCAGAGTCCTCTGGTATGCTGCATCTGATAGTATGATTTTCATAAAGATTGCTTGACTTTTGGGGGAGTTCCTCCTTTTTTTGAAAATCAGGCAAACGTCTGTACCTCGTAGTCTTTGATGAGTTATATTAAACTTAATTGAATTTTATATATTCAGAACCAGCATAAAATGCAAATTTTTTTATTTAGAAATCATTATCAAAGTTCCGTTTTTTAGAGTCTCAGTCACTATTTGGCCGAGTCGCTCCTTACTAATAGTTCGTTACCACGAGTTGTTTGGTCCCAGCATCACATCACAGCATCACAGCTGAAGGAACTTGTTATGCAGTCTACAGCGATCAGGTGTCAATCCTAACCACTTAGTCAGTTGCAAAGTTCATTGGGGCACTAACATAACTTAATTGGTTAGAAGTGTGTATACCTTGCAGAGTAGCGGAAGGTTGTCGGTTTAGATACCCCGACCGGTTTTCCATAGCTTTATCCCATGACGTAAAACAAAATATATTATATCGCTTCTTTTCATCTCGATAAACAACAAGGAAGACAAATCTTTTCGGTCCCAGTAATTCAACAGGTGTGATGCTAAGGTTCATTCAAAATCATTTTAATAATTTCTCCAAAAAAGTAACATTAAACAAAATAAAACTATTTAAGTTTCTTGTTAACGTTCCTATATTGAAGAAGGTTGATTTTGGGAAAATTTCATACAACCCACTAATTTTTCGGAGCGATCTGGGAATAGTGAAAGGATTTATTTAAACTGCCACTTCCGGTAATTGGGTAATTTAAATTACCCAGTAAAATCAGAGAAAATTTGGGGAGAGTGAAAGGACTTATTTTAATTTCCGCTGCCGCTAACTGGGATATTTAAATTACTCAGTATTTTTTCCAAGGACAATTAGAGGACTTATTTAAATTACCGCTGGTGGTAACTGAGTAATTTAAATTACTCAATTACTTTCGATGAAATTATGAGTGTGAGTATATAATATTAATACCAAAAATGGGCTATTTATAGTGACATAAATGGAGTGTACAAACTGTGGAGACAAAAAAGGCAATGGAAGCCAACAACAACCTGCGAATAACCAAACACATTCTGACAGCATTTAAAAAACATGCATCAAATAAATAAAATGTGACAAAGTCTTTCAACAACAAATTCATTATAATGGCACGGATCCTTTCCTATTTATATACCAAGGACGCCTTTTGAGAAGGGAAGGGAGCATTAATGCCGCCAAGCTTTTCATCTCCTGGGATCCTAGCAGACACAATCGCTTTTCTTACTCATCGGGAATTTCCCGATAGTAAGTCATCAATATTGGCAACACCTTTCATTTTGAAAACGGTTCTATAAAAAGTTGTCGTTTTCACTAACCACTAGTCTGTAATTAAGTTACAAGATAGACCAAAGGATAAACAGACGCTCAAACAGACGTAATGTTTTGTTATTTCTGCATACAGACATGTAGTTGTAACGAGAAAAATGGAATGGCAAGAAGTCATAAGAAAAACTACAACTATTACAGAAAACGCAAAAAACTTCTTTCACTGGAAATTAAGGAAGACACGTATTAAATAATAATCAACACAATCAAAATTTAGGTTTTCGGGAGAAAAAAAAAACAGTTTTTTAAGTTTTTCCGCAATTTTACGGGTAGTACAAAACTGAAGAAAAACTTCCACCAAACTATTTTAAACATTGAAAAAAAATTCCCTTATTAGGCCTATGTTTTTCAGGATTTTATTTTCTTGTGAAGACGTTCGCTTTATCAGCGCTCCCAATATATTGTCTTAATTAGAAGCGGTGGACTAACTAAGATGGCACTGATAAAACTGTCATACACGTTGACAGGCTAAAACTATCGTTAGAAAAAGGCTATAAAAGACCTATTTCCATCGGACTAACAGAGGAATATTACAAAAAAAATTAATGACAATTTTGTTCTGCGAGAAACCAAAAAATTGTTCCTAACAGTAGTAAGAAAAACTCTAAAAATTTGACGAAAATTGTGACGCATCATGAACATGGAATTCCAATATTAAAAAAAAAAAAATTGTGACACAGACTTTTGGTTTTCTCGTAAAGGTCTTCTAGTATAGTTTATTTCAAAAGGTTAGATTTTGCTTTTGTTTCCGTTTTTTTTTTTTACTTTTTCTGAGCGCTGAAGACGACACGGCGGAGGTCTTCGTCAAAATATCTGCTTATTTTTTGTTCAGATTTTTCCACTGGCTCAGACAACCTTCTTTTTTTTCGGCTATATGATTTTATTTTTCTTTTTTTTTCTTCTTTGCTTCATACGTCATGAATGTGGTCTTAGAAAGTATTTATATTAAATAATTGGAACAAAGAGTCATACTTTAGCGCAGAGAGCGAAGTACTAAGGTGGGGGCAACCTCCTCACACGCATAATAATTTCTGTTCGTTTTATATCTTAGTGTTGCTCCTTAATTTCAGTTGAAAAAATTGATTTCTTTATATTTACTTTCTGATTTCGTGTTTTAATTAGTGCCGGGAAATCCAACTCCCCTCCATGGAAGTTTTGTAACCATGAGAATAAAAAGAGCTAAAAAAGCGACACTATGATGACAAGCGTGCGAAGGTCCGAACACCAGGCCGGTTGTTCGTGAGGCCCATGGCCGTACAGTCACTGACGAGGGCCGAAGGTCCAAGCGATCAGGGAGAGGTGACCGAAACGAGCTAAATCCGTTATTTAAGACATAAGTGTGGACGAATTTTGTGTTAAAATTTGTATCAGATACATTATTATTCCGAAGACTGAAATTCTGTTTTAAACGCTTGTTTACACATGGGTGTTTCATCTTTAGATCTGGCACTCCAATAATATGTCCATCAAATTATTGGTTTTCAATTCTGTTTCTCCAAGTGAGCAGATATTTCTTATTAATAATCGGGACGTTAGATACGTGCTCATTGACATTTAATAGCTTCTTCTGCCATCTATAAAAGCAAAATTCAAAACGAAGTGAGCCATTTGCGCTTGCCGAAGGCCCCTGAAAGTCATTTGCCGATGACTTTTTTTCAACATTAAACGTTCATCAAAGTATCAAGACTAGTATCAAAGTAACGCCATCAAAGTATCAAAGTAAAGAAAGGACCAAAGCTAACAAGGTATCAAAGTAACAATAAGCAACTTGCACAGCCTACAGCCCTTTCACCCTAACTCAAAGTTAGCTCAAAGTAGGGCCTACCACCTAAATAACTAAATCCAAGTATCAAAGTAAACAAAGTGTAAAAGTAACAATAATTAAGTTTCGTAACTCTAAACCATTTCCCTGAGGCTGTGGGGGGGGAGGCGTAGAACCCCGGAAGCACAGTTATTTGGCCTTTGAACAATTTTAAACAAATGGCTATCACGAAATTTTGACCGGATGCCCTTTGGGAGAGTTCGGCGTGGGCTAGTTGGCCAGTGATGAACTTTGACTCTTAAAAAATAGCTAGAAGTTTCAATTTCGATCGAATGGACCCCCTCCCAAGTTAAGGCAACCACCCCTTTCACGAAACTTTATATTCTAATAATGGGCAACTTATATAAGTTACAATCCTTGCCCCGGGGCTAGGGAAGATTTCTCAAACCCTAAGTTATAGTAATTTGAATTTTGGACTATTTTGAATAAAACGACTATTTCAAAATTCTGATAAGAAGCAATTGAAGAAAAAAGGCGCAAGGGGGGGGGGGGGCTTGTTAATTTTTGATCACTTTCGATTCTTAAGAACTTAGAACTTAAATAAGTTACAATTCTTGTCCCGGGTGCTATGGAGGATTTCCAAACCCTAATTTATAGTAATTTGAATTTTAGACTGTTTTGAATAAAATGGCTATCTCAAAATTTTTATCGGATGTATTTGGGGTAAAAGGCCTTAAGGGGGTAGATAACCTCCGATCACTTCAGATGAATCTTAAAAAGGTAACTCGAACTTTCTATTTCCAATCAAACGAGCCATCTCTGAAGTTTGTACGACCACACCTTACATAAAACCTTATATGCCCTCGGGGTATAGCTAAAAACACTTGCCCCCGGGCTCTGGGGGGATGTGTCGACCCTAGAGTTTTTGTTGTCTGATCTATTAACTATTTTGAACAAAAACGCTATCTCTAAAATTTGATTGGGTGGATTTGGAGAGAAGGAGCCTTGGGGGGGGGGAGTAGTTGCCCTTCGATTAATTTTGACTCTTGAGAAAGACACTAGAAATTCTAATTTACAATCGAGTAAGCCCTCGCCCAAGTTTATACGGTCATATCTTCCGTAAAATCTTAAAAGCAAAGACACACGCAGTTAGAAGAAAAGCGGCGGCTTGCCAAAAATGAAAATGAAGAGCAAAGACACACGCAGTTAGAAGACATGCGACATCAAGCATGTGAGCGAGTCAAAATGAAAATGAAGATCAAATACACATGCATCTAGAAGAACAGCGGCGGCAAATCAAAATGAAAATGAAAAGTAAAGACACAGGCGGTTAGAAGATATGCGACACCAAACATGTGAGCGAGACAATGAAAATCAACCTGAACAGCGAGAATCAAAACGTGTCAAATTGATAATAATAGCGAAGAAAATTGGGCTTGGGATTTTGACATACATAATCTCATCAAGCGTATCATACTTTTGTTGAAAAAACAAAGGTTCGACGATGTATATTTCATAATATTTCATAATAGCGAAAGAAAAGCCAAGGTAAAACGAACCAAACAAATTGAAAATAATAGTGATGATTATTATGTTTTGGATTTTGACATGGATTTTGAAAATAAAAAACTTGGACTAGACAAATCGTTGGAAGAAAAAGAAGTTTTTGTCCCACCACCTGAACAATAAAAAGAAACTAAGGGTCGGCGATATGTCTTTCATAAGGACAAAAGCCAAGCCAAGGCAAAAGAAGAAGTTTTTGTCCCGCCACCTAAACAATTGAAAGAAACAAAGGTTTGGCGATATGTCTTTTATAATCACAAAAGACAAGCCGAGGCATAAGAAGAAGTTTTGTCCCACCACCTGAACAATTAAAAGAAACAATGGTTCACAATATGTCTTTAATAATAAGCCGCCGTGCTCCTGGTACTATATATATATATATATATATATATATATATATATATATATATATATATATATATATATATATATATATATATATATATATATATATATATATATATATATATATATATCAGACACATATATTTTCGCTCAGGCAAAATGATAAACAGCATGTCAAGCTAGCAAGTTTAATTGTTTTAAAGGATATGAATTAATGTAGAGATCAAAGTGCTAAAAGACATAAGTTGAAAAGTCAGTGGCCGGTAAGCTTTGTACGCAGTTGACTCTTAAGCACTATACAAATCAACGTACCTTTATATTTTATTGAAAGTGTAAACATTGTTGTAAGCATCCCAATCTTACTTAATTACACACTTTCATGATTCCACACGTTTGGAATGTATTGACACATACTATTCCGTCTTGCTTAAATCTATTTTACAAATGAAAGGACAAGTAATAAATTAAGTAAGCTAATGAGATTGACTCAATATGCAATACTTTTGTGCTTAAAAAAAAAACTGAAAACAACCACAAACAAAAAAAAGGAACTTTTAATTAGGAGAAGGAGGTACCAAGTTTATGATGATCATTGAGCCTAAGTGAACACTAAGGATACCAAGTGGAATGAAGACTTTTCTAAAATATTACCCTCTTAAAAGATGTTCCTTCGGAATTCACCTCCACAAAAATTTGTTGTATCTCTCTTCCAAAAAAAAAGAAAATTCCTAAAAATCTTCAGAAGCCTATAGTCAATTGACCAAATGGTAAGGAGCGACTCGTGCTACTGGTAACTAAAACTCAAAAATAAAACAGTTTTTATGGCAATGTACAGCAAAAGAATCGGCTTTTTATGGTGGTACTAAATAAATATATATAAGTTATAAAATTCAGTGTAACCAAGTAAAAGCTACGAGCCTGAGAAAAAAAAGGTGAAACGCCACCAAAAATGCAAATGATCTTGATGAATATCATACCATTAAATTGAGCATATGTGAGAGCCCTGTTCCGAGGGTTGGAAGCCCCTATATACGAAACACGCAAAATTGAATGTTTCCAGAAAAAAATTTATCACGGGTGTGTGTTTAATTCTTTTACGAGGGGGGTGATCATACCGAACCAAATGGTCCAATGGTCCTATAATACCGAGAAAAGGCTTGTTAGAGCTAAAATTGAAGGTTCTAGTCTCTTTTTTAAGCATCCAAAATGATTGTGGCAAACAGAAGTGACATTTTTTGCCATTTTGTGAAGCGAAACAGCAATTTTGGACAAAAGAGGCCCAAATAGCTACTGAGCAAAAATTCTGAGGTAAACAATCGGCTTAAAATTGCCGAAAAACAATATACTGTGTTTCCTGGTTTCATCCGTTTCAGAAGGAGTAATCCCACGCAGTGACTAATTCGTTCCTAAATATACAGGCAATCTACACAAAATAAACAGTTAGTATAAACATTGATTTTGAACCTTCATTTGACTAAGTTAATTCATTTGAGGCTTAGTAAAATTGTATGCAGTCCTGTACAATTGCACATTAGTTATTAAGGAGGACCAGTGAATCTTAAGGCAGTTTTGTTGGATGCTTGCCTGAAGCCTTATAAAGGGTGTTTTTATACCTAAATTTTCTAGTCCTCTGACTGGTTTCAGAAAAATACAAATGGAGGTTTAAGAGGGAGATGAGGGGTAGATTTTAAGCTCAAATCTCTCTTTATTCTTAAGAACATTTTTGGACCAAGTCTGTAATATGGGTCCTGCGGTGTAATTGCTCCCCTCAAGAAACAAATTGTTATAGGCAGTGCAATAGGCAGCGGCCCGATACCGTTTTGGTGCTTTCTCCCAAGGATATCCAATCAAAATTTTGAGAATGCTTTCTTGTTCAGCATAGTTGGAAGGTCTAATGATTAGGCCTCTGGGGATGACAAGACCCCCATATTCCTTGGAGCGAGGGCTTTGAGGTATGAAAATACATTACGTGCATGTGGGTTGTCGGAAGGGCTTGTCAGCAATTTTTGAGGAGCGGCTTAGAAAATGAAGTTGAAACTTACACGGTATGTTGAGGGAGGTGTTGAACTAGCCGAAAGGGACTTTGTGCACGCTACTACTACTGCTGCTAGTTCTACTAATGCAACAATTAATGCTACTGCTACTACTACAACAAAGGCTAAGGAAATTAGCCTTCGTTATTAGCGTTAGCGACTTGGAGTATTCAGTCTAAACTTTCCGGAGAATGCTTGTGGGGATGTTTTACTAAATCAAAATACACTACGCGCATACAGATTGTCAAAGAGTGCATCAGCAATATCCCAGGAACAGCTTAAGGACGGCTCAGATGGCGTTCGTAAAGTCGTTCGCAAAGTGTGTTTCCGTAAAGTTTTCACCGCTCATATAAGCCTTGTACTTAACGTGCGTTTTGAGCAGCAAATTATTCAAATTTCTGAAGCAATTCATATTTCGGAGAAAAAGTCTTGAAGAAATAAGGAGCTTGAAGTGTGAGTATAGTTTAATAAGGCATAAGGGCTTGTTACATATTCTGTTTTCAGGATCAAGCATATCAAGATCCCCTGGTTTTTCCTGTTTTCTTGTGAAGTTGACAGTGGTGCCAAAAATCCTGGCAAGAATTCAGTCCCATAGCACCTTAGATATTTTGTGCAAAATATTGAAACTAAATTCCTAACCACTGATGTCTACTACACTTGAAATCAGCATATCTTTAGTTTCCTGATTCCACATTTCCAAATATGTTTAAAAGTTTTGCTCTTGAACTCTTTCCATATTGCTCAACTTTATGAAGTTTACGAAAAAAGATAACTAAAGTTTAACTTTAAATGCTTGCTCACATAAAGGTTTACGGAAGGTTAAGGAACGACTTTACGAACTTTACAAGCGCCGTCTGTTAGAGTATCAGGTTGAAATTTTCATGGAATGTCGAGGGGATGTTGAACTAAACCAAAACACAACATGTACATGCAGGTTTTTAAAAAAAGGCGCATAGCCAATATCTCAGGAGCGGCTAGAAATATTAAATTGAAACCTTCAGGGAATGTTGAGAAGGATGTTTAACTAAATCAAAATAAACTATGTGCATACAGGTTGTTAAAAGGTGTGTCAGCAATATCTCAGGAGCAGCCTAGAGTATCAAGTTGAAACTTTCAAAGCATGTGGAGGGGATATTGGACTAACGAAAAGGCACTATGAGTATACTACTAAAACTACTAATATTACTACAGCTACTACCAATACTACTACTTCTACTGCTACTACTACTTCTTCTAAGGATATTAAGGTGAAAATTTGCGGGAATGTTGAACTAAATAAAAAAACTATGTGCATGCAGATTGTCAAAAGGGCATATCAGCAATAGCCCAGGATTAGCTTAGAGCATTAAGTTGAAACTTTCAGGGCATTCTGAATCAAACAAAAGGCACTACGTGTACACTACTACTACTGCTGCTACCAATACTACAATCACTACTATTACTGCTACTATCACTTCTCAGACCAGGGGTATTAATGTGAAATTTTCATGGAATGTCAAGGGGATGTTGAATTAAATAAAAAAAACACTATGTGCACACAGGCTGTAGATAGGCCGCATCAGCAGTGTCTCATGAACTGCTTAGAGCATTATGTTAGAACTTTCAAGGCATATTGAGGGGGGACTTTGAACTGCCCAAAAGGCACTAAGTGCATACTGCTGCTACTACTGCTACTGCTACTAAGGCTAAGAGGGCAAATTTTTCTGGGGATGTTGAGGGGTATGTTTGATTAAATCAAACTTGAATCCAAGGTTATCAAAGGGTGTATCTGTGATATATAAGGAGCGGCTAATCTTATTAAGTTGGAAGTTCCAGGGCATGTTGAGGGCGATGTTGAGCTAAATCAAAAGAAACTATGTGCATCCATGCTTTCAAACGTGCGTATGTGCAATATCTTAGATGTCTAAGGACATTCAGTTGAACTTTTCAGGGCACGTTGAGGCGAAATTAACCTGAATCAAAAGGTAATACGTTAACACTGTCATGGCATATTGAGGAAGGTTAAATGTAATCAAACGACACTATGTGCATTAAGCGTTTATCTGCGACACCTTAGAGCACCTATGGAATTTAAGTCGAAACTTTTAGGGCATGTTTAAGGGATGGAAGAATCCCATTTGTCTAAATTCAGGTTGTAACGTGATAGAGGTCAGTATGGCTTGAATTCCTACAAGCCCAAAGATTATGCAGATTTTCAACCCATTTATTTGAATAATATTCCACGTACCCATCTATCCAAAAAAGTATAGTTTAACTGTTATTAAAATTTGTTACAAAATTTTTGTCCAATATATAAATAGTAAGCCGAAATCTTGATAATTAAAGAGACAAACTAACAAAGTTTTTACTATAAAAAAACTTTTCTTTTATCACACAAAAAAAAATATTTAAATTAAAAACGGAAACAAAATAATTTGAAAAAAAAATTCCTCAAAGAAGTTTTGCAAAGAAAAGTATTAAGCTATATAGAGCCTAAGACATGTGGAAATAAAGTCGAACAGTAATTCGAGCGTAAAATAAACGTAAATCACTATCAATAATTAATGTGAAACCAAAAACAAACAGAAATTACACTAAAAAAACAAGCCACACTTAAAATGAACAGAAATAACAGCAAACAGGAGTAAGGCTAGCGTTCCCTATACGATCTAAAAAATTGGAGTGTCAGTTGCACTGCTGAAAAAAAAATTACATCCTCAACATTTTCTCTTTTATAACATTAATTAACACGAAATTGATACAACTTTCATGAATAAGTATTAATATATTATTAAATTGTCTATCTGCATTTCATTAGGTCTTTTGAGTAATCTTGGCTAATACGATTTTCTTTCTTTTTCTGTTCCTGATGATATGACAAATAAAAACTCACAACTGGATATAAGAGTTATATTCAGTAAAGCACAAATGTTGTTCTGGGCTTTATAAGTTAGCCTTACTCGTGACTGCTGTAACTTGTGTTCATTTTAGATTTCCTCAGTTATTTATGGTGTATTCTGTTCGTCTTGGGTTTTACCTATTTACTAGAAATGATTTAAGTTCGCTTTTCAATTGAATTGACATTTGACTTTAGTTTTGCATGTCTCAAATTTAACTTAGCTCTTTACTTTTCTTTCAATTTTTTTTATGGACGAAGTTTATTTTAAATTAATTAAATAAAAAAAACAAGTTTTTTGAAATGAAAGTAAGGAGCGACATTAAAACTTAAAACGAACAGAAATTACTCCGTATATGAAAGGGGCTTTTCCTCCTCGACGCCCCGCTCTTTACACTAAAATTTTTTATTGTTTTAAAAAGTAGAGCTGCGAAAAAGAATCAAACTTCAGCGCAAGGAGCGGGGTGTTGAGGAGGAAAAGCCCCTTTACTATACGGAGTAATTTCTGTTCGTTTTAAGTTTTAATGTCGCTCCTTACTTTCATTTCAAAAAACTTGTTTTTTTTTATTTAATTTCTGAAAGTTTTTGAATTAATGCGTGTTTGATTTTGGCTCTCCGTACATAAATTATTAAAATGAAATTTGCATATTAATTCTTTTTTTGGCTAAATGGCTTTCTCTTAGTTTTGATCAGACGATTTTGAGAAAAAAGGGGTGGGGAAGGAGGCCTAGTTGCCCTCCAATTCTTCGGTTACTTAAAAAGGCAACTAGAACTTTTAATTTTTAACGAACATTTTTATTAGTAAAAAATATACGTAACTTAAGAATTAACTTACGTAACAAACTTTTATATTCTTATATTTTTGATTATATATATGAGGGGGTTTGTCCCCTCGTTAATGCCTCGCTCTTCACGCTAAATCTTAAGTTTTGTACCAATTCTTTAAGAATTACCCCTGAATCAGAAAGGCCGTAGAATAAATAGCTGAAATTACTAAAAACAATTTAGCATAAAGAGCGAACTATTTATCTCCTCCTAAATACCTCGCTCTTTATGCTAAAGTATTTTTAGAGCCCCTCATTTGCGTAATAATCTCCGTTCGTTTTAAGTTTTAATGCTTCTACTTACTTTCAATTGAAAAAACTTTTTCATATTTATATTTTCATTGTTTTTTTTTAAATAGTAACGCTAGAAAAACCTGCGCCCTTTTCATTGAATTTCTCTTCCCCCATGAAATATTCCTCCAAGGAAATATCCTCCCATATAGACCCCTCCCCTGAACCCAACACCCAAACCCAAAAAATCCCCCCGAGAACGTCGGTACACTTCCCAATTACCATTACTGTATGTAAACATAGGTCAAAGTTTGTAACTTTCAGCCCCTCCCCCAGGGACTGTGGGGGGTAAGTCATGTCCAAAGACATAGTTATTATGGTTTTCGACTATGCGGAACAAAATGGCTATCTCAAAATTTTTATCCGTTGACTTTGGGAAAAAATGAGCGTGGGAGGGGGCCTAGGTGCCCTCCATTTTTTGGTCACTTAAAAAGGGCATTAGAACTTTTAATTTCCGTTAGAATGAGCACTCTTGCAACACTCTAGGACCACTTGGTTGATACGATGACCCCTGGAAAAAAAACAAAACAAAAAAACAAACAAACAAACAAATAAACACGCACCCGTGATTTGTCTCATGGCAAAAAATACGAAATCCCACATGATTGTAGATTGGACCATGAAATTTTTTTCAATAGGGTTCTCTGATACGCTGAATGCGATGGTGTGATTTTCGTTAAGATCCTATGACTTTTAGGGGGTGTTTCCCCCTATTTTCCAAAATAAGGCAAATTTTCTCAGGCTCGTAACTTTTGATGACAAAGACTAAATTTGATGAAACTTAAATATTTAAAATCAGCATAAAAATCCGATTCTTTGATATATCTTTTAGCATCGAAATTCCGTTTTTTAGAGTTTCGTTTACTATTGAGCCGGGTCGCTCCTTACTACAGTTCGTTACCACGAACTGTTTGATAGGAGGTAAGTAATACTAGCTGTTATTGCTAACAAAATGCTTCAGAGCCTCGAACTGAAAGAATTCCGAGCATGGTTTCAGGCAAAGACATCACAATGGAGTCACATTCTCAAAATCTTTTTAATCACCAAAATAAAATTTTAAAAAGACGTGAGGTTTTTTGCCTTACCCAGTATTTTGTTTCTGTCTAATAAAAAAAAAACGCAAGTTTAGGTAGTAAATACCAAAATCCAGACCTTTTTGAAAGAAAATGTTTTTAATAACTATTAAAAAGAAATACAAATACAAGAAGGTTTTTAGTCAATATTTTGCTTCTATCTAGCTAAACGATACCGAACGTAAGTTCGGTATCGTTAGAATAATCGTTAGTAAATAGAAAAAAAATTCTTTAAAATCTCTTCAAAAGTAAGACTCTACCAGAAATTATAACGAGAGTTGAATCAGAACAGGAAATGAAGGTGACTATAAAATAAGCCAATAAAATAATGCGAGTTTTTTTTTTCATTCGATATTCTGTTTTTGTCGAGCTAATAAAAAACATCAAAAATAAGTTTAGGTAGTAAATTCCAAAATAGTGAAACAGTCTTAATTTTTTTTTAATCGCTATTAATGGGAAATAGAGATACAAGAAAGTTTTTTGTCAAAATTTTGTTTCTATCTTGCTCAAAAATACTAAACGCAAGTTTAAGTGGTAAATATAAACATTCTTACAAATCCTTTTAATTGAAATTAAAAGGCATTAGAAACCCGTGACTTGTTTTTAGCCAATAAATTATTGCTCTTTAATTAAAAATAATAACGAACCTAAGTCTGGCCGAAAGGTTCAACCAAACTGTTTCCTGGGGTGACATGACCCCCGCATGCCCTACTGTGGGGGCCGTTATTTATGCAAGTTCACCATTATATACACATAGATTTTAAAACGGAAAAGGCAGGGATCGCGGTTGTCAGGCTGTCTAAAAACTTTCATACATAGTAAAAAAAAACAAAAAAAACATTATAGCTATTGTTCAATTTTTGCTAGGTTTCAGGCTAAGGATATTAAAGTGAAACTTTCAGGGAATGTTAGTGGGATATTGTTTAACTAAATCAAACACACTATATGCAATATATGCATGTTATCAAAGGAGGCGTACCTCGGGAACCCCTTAGGGTTCCTGATAGTTTTTCAGAAGATTCTATGTCTATCATAGATTCTATAAATCAAGAAATCCTATGTGTATCAAAGGTTTATCCGCGATATCTTGGAAATGGCTGAGCGCATTAAGTTGAAACTTTCTGGCACGGTGAGGGTGTGTGTGTGTAACCATCTGTTTGTATGTCTCTGTGTCTGTTTCGTGTGTGTGCTTCTGTCCCTCTCCCTATGCCTTTGTGTCTGACCATCTGTTTGCTTGCCTATGCGCGTGTGTTTCTCTCTCTCTCTCTCTCTCTCTCTCTCTCTCTCTCTCTCTCTCTCTCTCTCTCTCTCTCTCTCTCTCTCTCTCTCTCTCTCTCTCTCTCTCTCTCTCTCTCTCTCTCTCTCTGTGTATGTGTGTCTGACTCCTGTTATACCTCACTCTTTACGCTAACGTATTTTTAGTAATTTCAACTATTTATTCTACGGCCTTTGTGATTCAGAGGTCATTCTTAAGGAATTGGGACAAAATCCAAGCTTTAGTGTAAAGAGCGAGGTATCGACGAGGGTCGAACCCCCTTATATATGCAATAAAAACATACGAGTATAGAAGGTCGTTACGTGTAAGTTACGTATATTTTTTACCAATGAAAACGTTTGTAAAAAATTAAAAGTTCTAGTTGCTTTTTTAAGTAATCAAAAACTTGGAGAGCAAGTAGGCCTCCTTCCTCGCTCCTTTTTTCTCAAAATCTTCCGATTAATTGCAATTAATGAATATGCAAGCTTCGTTTTAATTATTTATGTGCGGAGAGCCAAGATCAAAACATGCATTAATTCAAAAACGTTAAGAAATTAAAAAAAAAAAAAAGTTTTTTTTAAATGAAAGTAAGGAGCAACATTAAAACTTAAAACGAACAGAAATTACTCCGTATATGAAAGGGGCTTTTCCTCCTCAACGCCCCGTTCTTTACGCTAAATTTTCTTACTGTTTTAAAAATAGAGTAAAGAGAAAGAGTCAAACTTTAGCGTAAAGAGCGGGGCTTTGAGGAGGAAAAGCCCCATTCATATACGGAGTAATTTCTGTTCGTCTTAAGTTTTAATGTTGCTCCTTACTTTCATTTAAAAAAACTTGTTTTTTTATTTAGTTTTTAATAAAATCCTACAGATATTAAACAGAACAGAAGAAGATTCCTACAGAAGGAGTCTACATCCTCTGGGACAGAGGCGGAAACAGATTCCTAAAAAAGAGTTCCGGAATTTAAAATTTACATTCATTTTATTCAGTATTTTTACAACAAAGAAACCTCAAATAGTCACCGAATAGTTTGATTAAAGAAAAAGTTTCACACAAAGACATGTGACTGAAATCCAGTGCGTCAAACGTCACGTTCCTTCATTTTTTTTCATACTTTATGTACTATTATAGAAACGACTTTCTACGACAGCTTTCTACGCAATAGGCTAAACCTAAAGCCCATAATTTTATTTTAACAAATAATTGTTTTTCAGTGGTATAGAGCAACATTTTGTGATTAAAAGCTTATAATATCAGAAGCCAATAAACGAAGTCTGTTTTATGAAATTGAAAAGACGAACCACTTTTTTAGTTAAAATTAAATCCTTAGCTTTATTTGCTATAAAAAAAATAATATATTGTCAAATGTTTCTTTAGCAATACTTAATTAAAACAAAGCCTGACTATTGGCGTAGCCAGGGTTACATTTCAGAAGAGTTTAGCTAATTGGGAGGGAGATGTGTAACTATAAAAAAGGTCTTTTACTTATTATATAATCAAAGAGTACAAAATTTAGATCTTATATTTCGCTGCCCGAAGAATATCATATGCATTTTATATTCTTATAAACTGTTCATTCAAAGATGTAATTTCTTAGTTCTCATTTCACGTTTGTTAGAAGAGACAGAAGTATTAAGATTCTTGCCGGATGATCGGCGAACAAACACTTACTTTAACCTCCACCACGGGTATTTTCCCGTTTTTAACAGATTTTATGATTTTGAACTTTTACTACTACTACAACTAACAACACTAAGCAACACCAAACCGCCTCAAGCCAACAAAGCATTGCACGCTCCTCTTCTGTCCCAATTTTGAACGTTTGGGCTATTTTTTTTTTCCTTGCCAAGGTATATAGAATCGGAACCAGTAATTATGTTGCCCACAAATGGTGCTCAAAGCAATACTACCAAATAAAATAAAGTAAGTTGCTTTTTGACTAAAAACTTCTTTTTTACATTCACAAAACGACATCACTGGGGGAAAGACCAGTCGAGTCATGTTCTTTCAAGACTTAAAAAGACTTAAAAACATGTGCCAGAAAAAGGAAAATGGTAGGAAAATAGACTTAATCTGAAATTTTGAAATCAGGTATAAGGAGATATTGTGTGGGAGGGGGTACTGGGTTCTATTGACAGGACCCGGTTTAGTAATGGTAAATATTAAACAAAAGTTTAAAAATTAAACCCTGTCTATCAAACAGTTCGTGGTAACGAACTGTAGTAAGGAGCGATCCAGCTCAATAGTAACCAAAACTCAAAAAAATGAAATTTTGATGTCAATAGTTACACCAAAAGAATCGCATTTTTATGCTGATTTTAAATGTATAAGTTTATTTAAGTTTGTTATTACCCATCAAAAGTTAAGAACCTGAGAAAATTTGCCTTATTTTTAGAAAATGGGGGAAAACACCCTCTAAAAGTCACAGAACCTTACCGAAAACCACACCATCAGATTCAGCGTATCAGAGAACCCTACTGTAGAAGTTTCAAGCACCTATCTACAAAAATGTGGAATTTTGTATTTTTTGCCAGAAGACAGATCACGGATGCGTGTTTATATGTTTGTTTGTTGTTTTTTTTTCTCAGGGGTTTTTCCTCAACGCCTCGCTCTTTACGCTAAGGTTTTTTTTTTATTGTTGTAAAAAGCAGAGTTGTGAGAAAGAGTCAAACTTTATCGTAAAGAGCGAGGCGTTGAGGAGGGGACAACCCCTTTCATATACGGATTAATTTCTGTTCGTTTCGGTTCTAATGTCGCTCCTTACTTGCAGTTAAAAAAAATGTTTTTTTTATTTAATTAAGGTAGGAACTCAGTAGATAGCGAATTCAAACATTCAAAACAAAAAATACATTGAAAATTTGCACTAAAATCTGCCCTGATTGGGCAGTCTGCCCAGATTTGTAAAATACACAAATCTGGCCTGGGCAGCTTACGGTAGTTGTATATTATATGCCACTCACTCAAGTTTACGCTGTGTAAAACTTGAGAACAAACCGGTTTCTTCATTAGTTTCTTTCAGCTTGGCGTGAGACAAGACAAAGACAAGTGACAGAATAGATGGGAAATGATAGAATTTGGGCTATATATTTGCATATTAGCGTATGAGTGGTGGTTTTAAAATATCTGGACAGTTTAAAGTTAGATTCACCCGTATGTTTCATATTAATGCTTGTTATGGTCAAGCAATTTCTATACAAATTTCAAAGGAGGTCAGATCCTTCAGAATAAAGTGATACGTCTTGCTGGAGGCTACGTATAAGGTGTCACCAACAATTCAACTTGCTTCAACAAATTACAAGTGCATTAAAGTGGGACAGTTGCGTGACTAGCAGTTAGGAATTTTTTCCTGCCAATGTTGGTCCTGAGGTTTTTCGTGGGTATTTTAGTGACAATAGGTTACTACGTAGTTATGAGACTCGTCATGCTGATAATTTTGTTGTGTCACATAGAAGTGGAACCAAGACTGGTTGTCCTACTAGATTTTCAGGACCCCGTGTATGGAATATCCATTCCAGAGAGCATTCGGGTGGCTGAGCGCCTCGGGTTATTTTAAAGTAATTAAAAAAAATGTTGATTAGGAAAAGGTTCGTAGTTTTTATTTATTTATTATTCTTATTGTTCCTATTATTATTATGGTAGAACGGTTGATGAGAGATTGGTTATAGTTTTTATTTTGGTTACGTAATTTATTTTTTTTTCATTTAATTCAATTTTTTTTGGTAGTTTGATTAATTATTTGTTTTTAAAAAATGTAAGTACCCGCCTCGTCGCAAGTACTTTTTTGTATCATTTTGTGGTGGTTATGTACTTTAATTGTCACGCTTTTGTTTGTGAATGAAAAAAAAAAGGAAAAAATCGAATTGAATTGACTTCATAATATGCAGAATAATTGTACCTAACATATTTTGCATGCAGACCAGCTATACTTTACCCCCCCCCCCGAATGGTTTGTATACACAACATAAACTCGAGTGAATGGCGTATATATTTTTTCGATGATGTCCAATTCCCAACCCTGCTTGCCCTTCTTCCCATGGAAATGTGCTTTACTTCCAGTGAAAAAAAAATATGCATCGTGACATCCATTTCTCGACAAATCTGTTCTTTTAAACAAAAAACATTTTGAGTAAATTCGAAGTGAAAGTTAGGTACATGTCATTCGCAATTCATTTTTTGTTACGAAGAATACTGTTAGAATCGATCATAAAGAAGCAAATTTTTCCAGGCTCTCTAACTTTTTCGAAAACAAGCACCACGTGCTCCACGTGATCATAACAATTATAAAAATCAGGCAGTAACCAGCCGTGAAGACAACTCAGGAAATTTTGCAACAGATTAAACTAAAATAGACATAAGGTTTATGTTTTGTGTTCCTTGTGAAACACGCGATTTTATGACGAGCTCGCAGCTGTAACTAGGAAAAAATATTTATATCATTGGATTAATTAGTGTCAGATCTATTCATTAGCATAGGATGAATTATGATATTACTTGGCCTTTTTCTTAAAGGTGACCTAAATTTCATTAAAAAATGGGAAAATCTTCCTATTTTTGCATGTTTTCAACGTATTTTTTAATTTAAAAAAAAACGTGTAAAGAAAATATTAAAAATGTGATTCAATATATATATAAAACTGAATCACTGCCTCGGAATGACAAATAATTGTTTGTTTTTTTTTTAAGAAGAAGAAAGAAAATGAACTTTTAAATACATTTCAAAACATAATACGACTCAATATACGTTCTAAAGTGGATTTTGGCAAACCTTATATTTTGATTTTAGTCATAACTGACTAATTTAGTTTTGTTCATGGTTTTCTTAGAAAGTGAACCTAAGGCCAAATTTTACCTGCTAGATTATAATTTCTAGCGGTAAAATAGAAAAAATACATTAAATCAGTCTTATTAGCCAGTACTACCTTGGTTAAATGAATCCTTTAAAACACCATTAGTCCTACTACCGGGGGCATATCAGTTTTAAGTACGATTGTTCTGGCAAATGAATTCAGTTTTAAGTACGATTGTTCTGGCAAATGAATTCAGTTGGTAAAATTAGCTTTCAGAGCCATTCAGACAATTGTCTCCATTTTCTTAAAAAAAGCAGATATCAAGGAAAAAAAACTTTTCGAAAGTTCAACTTTTCACTGTCCCAGTAACGAAAAGTCTTATCTCAAATTTTCATAATTTGGTATATCGCTTTTAACAGTGTAAAGTTAAATAATGTTGATTCATTAAAGTACATAATTTTATAATCCCTAGCTAGCAACTGCTGAGCAATGTGAGGTTGTGCCCGGTTTATTTAAGCCCCATCGAAGGAGAGCATGACCTTAGAATAAAATAATGCTATTATAATAGCTACCACAGAGTGAACTGACACATTTAATACTGATTCACTCATATTGATTTTATTCATTTTTTGTTTAAATTGTTTTCTGTTAACTTTGTGTGTCATTCGTTTGTGTGCTTTTTCCTTTTTCCTTTTATTATCTTTACATACTCCATCGTGTGACATTTCATGTCTAGTTGTAATGGGAAATAAAATTATTTATTTATTTATTCTATGTAAAATCTATTCAAACTATGACCAATCTTTAATCTTGCTCAAGAGTACAACTGACTGACTAACTCTGAATCAAGAATCATTTTGATCTTTTCACATGTAATCGTGACACTGATTTTAGACTGATCAGCAAGGGCTTTATTAGTAGTTAAAAAGCTACAACATGGTTCCTTAACATAAATATATAAAATTGTAGTCATTGAGCTCAAAGCATCAATTCATTTTCTGCCCCCAATCAATGCCCGTCTTGGCTACATTCTCCAAAGTAAACATGCGATCAGTGAATAGAGATCCACAGAAAAAATCTTTTCAATTCTCTAACTCATTTTCGAAAAAAAATGTACATATATACCGTGTCGTTTCGGGCCTGACTATGTTATAGGTGAGGTTTGCGACTATGTAACTAAGACGCAGCAACACTTATCAGTGTACCAATCGATGAAGAAAAACTAGTGTGGAAGGTTCTTCTGAAGACTTCTTCAGAGAGTGGAGCGTGTACGTTTATCAATGGGAGTAAGGAATTGGTTAACAATGTTTAGCAAAATTTCATCGTCTTCTTTTTAAGTGAGAGCATTTGACTGACCTTGTCTTCTCACCTCCTCATTTTCTAAACATTAAAACAAATACAAAGGGTTCAAAGATGATTCCTAAATGGCGCCAGGCTTGTTTTTACTGATGACTTTCCATGAGTGTGAGACAAATTACGTCGAATAAGGTCCACTTGCACAGCACCGTCGGTCTTGGTTTTCGGTCCTTAGCATAACTTACGTGGGGTATATAGGGCTATACCCCCTACCCTCCTCCTATCTTATGCGGAAATTTACTAGTCTGATTTTTCATCGACGACGGCTAAACTGAGTCAATATATATTTACAACTTCCTTCGATTGAAATTTAGTCTAGATTCTGACCTAACAACATAAGACCAACCATTTTTACACTTCAAAATCTAGAAACATGTTTGAGATTGTTCAGATTTAGAAATCCAAAAATACAATACTTTTTATAGGTTCTGGAGAGCTAGGATGATCTTTTCACGCAAGATGATATTTTGTGAGACTTTGGATTTACGACCTGTCTTTACCCTTGCGTCCCCGTGACAGTCCAGTAACTAATATCAGGAGGGTAAGGTTTAAAGTATAAAAATATATGGAAAAGTCTTCCATCGCTAGATATTATTCATAATTCCTATCATAACATGGGAAATTAGTTCCTCGAGATCAGAAAACTGCTGGAACTGCCATCATAAATTTTGGAAGCTAACCAAACAACAATTGCCTTTGAAGTCCCAAATGGCTTACGCTATTCTAGCAATTTTCGACACTAAATTCAAGTTTTGCTCGAGGCTTTCACCAAAATATAAGGAGTCGAACAACTCAAACTTCAACTCAATTCACATTTATTAATTTCAAATAATCAATATATGCATCTCTTTTAACATCCCCACAAAAGGCTCCATGACCCGTGAACGTAGGGAAAAAACATTACAATCATATCTATCAAGATTCATAATACAAGATAAGGGAAATAAATATGGAGAGGAAAAAAATTTAAATAAAAACAGAAAAATGCTTATAGTTATATCAAACCTATTTTTATTATTAACCTTTTCTTTAATTAATAATTAAAGAGAGGTATCTGTACTCATTTTCACTCTCTGAGCTATAATGATTTCGTTCATGCGAGGTAACAATTTTCAATATTTTCCCATAAATACACAATTTGTGGCTGCCACCTACAATGACAGCCAACATTGCTATGCTTGAACTGAAATAATTTGTAGAAAAGGTTTACATCGGTGAAAGCTATTCAGGCTTTACTGAATAAAGCTGATTTACTAAACAGGCTGCTGGAAGTAACACAATCAATTTCTACACTATCCATTCAACACTATCACTATCAATTATTCAGCAATGCTTCCATTGCCCACTTCAGACTCTAACCCGAACACGAAAGGGTTGAATTTAAAGAATCATCTACATGTGTGATGGTCATTCAAACTACGTATTTAAGACGAGAGAGGATTGTGGTGCTACTATACTTTTGGTTTTGAGCCAATAAATGAAGCGTTTGGTGGCACAACTGATGAAATCTACTTATTATTTTTTTTTTAAGCTTAAAACGTCAAAGCCCTCGATTGATTCTTAACCTTGCAAGCCCGCAGGGGAATTCCCTAAAAGTAATTGATTGATACCCCAAAATGACAACAACAAAAAACCAACAACATTCTGACCACTGAAAACTGTCCATTTTATTTTCAAAACTAAGTTACCTAGTTTCATGTTAAAATGTCCTTAAACACATTCTCTAAACGAAAAGTTATAAGCAAACGCAAAAACTAAATTATCACCTTCCATGCTATAATATTCTTAAACACATTCTCTATATGAAAACTTATAAGCAGGCTCAAAAAGTAGCTTATCGAGATCCATGCTAAAATGTCGTTAAGCACGTTGACTATACATAGACTTATAAGTAAACATAAAAAGTAAAATGTCGTTAAGCACGTTGACTATACATAGACTTATAAGTAAACATAAAAAGATACATAAGATTGGTATCCTTCCCATCCTATGCGGGTCATAAGTTTCCTCCCGCATCCGTATGCGTGTTCCATCATTTGACATTCTTAGTACGTTTCAACCCCCATCTAGGTAGCTTAACGAAGGAAAGTAACACTGATTCCATATCCCCCTTAGTCTCCAAGGGATCTCTTAGGACCCAAAAGATCCCGATTTAACTTTAGATTATTGTACACCTATAGTTATACCTATAATCTGAAAATACCAATAATTATTGGTAATACACCGAGCCAATTAAAACGACCAAATAAATGACGCGAACGCAACCAATAAAATAAATCCTTAAATATGTGGAAATCTTGATGGTGTTTTCTATCTTAAAAATATTTTGCGAGTAGACACTATTAACATACGAATGAATTTGAGGATGAAATCAAGCTATCACAGTTTTCGGCAAATAAATAAAAACATTTTACGTTAGTTTCAAAATTTTAATTCTTGTCACGAAAGTAAAACAGTTCAAAATAGGGATGAAACCTTTTAATTGACAGTGAACAGATATAAAATTATTTAACTGGATATTTCGAACACATATACAGTGTTCATCATCAGCAGTAAAACAGCAGTGAGTTTTACTGTTGATGATGAACCAGGGGCGGATCCAGCCTTTCATTCTAGGGGGGGGGGCGATTCTTACCGAAAAGAGTGGGGGTATTGTCTTTTTTGTCGGCCACAAAACTGACTTTATTTTTCACGTTTTAAGTTTCCCTGGCGGTCTCTTGTTTAACAAAAATGTGGTTTTCATATATTACAATAATGATTACAAAATCTGGACTTGATCAACTGACAACTGTTTACAAGCAAAATTGAAGCTTCCTGGCTCCACTGCTCGTAAACCTGTCGATTACTCTGTCAATACTGATATCGATGTCACGCTTCACATTAAGGAGGGCCAAACCACTGAGTCTAGTTTGTCCCATCTGTGCTCTGAGCCAGGTTTTCAGTTTGCGTAAAGTTGAGAAGCTACGCTCGGCAAATGCCACGCTCACTGGAAGAGATACAAAAACATCAAGAAGTGAGCTGACATAAGGATATAGGTGTCTGTCTCATTCCTTGGCAGTTTCTTCCACTGAACTAGGAAAAATGCATCCTTTTCTCTTAACCCGAAGCCATCTACTTCTCCACACATGCACCTCTGCCAAAATAAGTGTTGCCCTGGTAGACGGCACGGTTAAGCCAAGAAGTTGACTGTACATGCTAGAGATCTCTTTGACGGAAGATTGCAGCAAATCATCAGTACAATTCACAATATTTGATGGCAGCAGTACGTTTAACCGGAAAGAGTTCAGCGTGTCTCTTGAGAATCGGCTCTTTAAGTCACTTATGACTGAGTTGAGCATAGGTATGAAAATAACACGTCAATAATATTATTCAGGCGTAGTATGAGGAGGATTATTTCAATGAACTTGTCTTTGTGTAATCCTTGGAACTTCAACAGCCAATTGGATTTTATCTGACAAATCTTTTACTTGCTCGAATACTAATGCGAACTCTTTGTCACACGTTTCCCGTCGCTTTGCTAGAACATCCAAAAGATCGGAAACGTGGCCATCGGCAGCGCCCAAAGTCTTCTTCTGGAATAGCCGACTAAGAGGCAAGGTCAGAGCGCAAATACTGTGCAGACATTGAAGGAAAACCACGAATTCCCCACTATGTAACGCTGTGACAAGCGTCTTTGCCTTCGGAGCGGTCACTGATTCACTCCAGTGACTAATGTGTTCCAAAGACTGGATTATTTTTGGAAGTTCGGACACAAACTGCTTAAGTGACTCGTGTCGCTCGATCCACATCGTCTCGCCGATTCCCGTGAGCTGAGCTTTTAGAACCTTATTCAAGAGGTAATTTCCCTTCGCAGATGCATTAAAAATGCAACAACTTCTTTTATAATGCGTATGGCATTTCTGATGTTAAAAACAGCTGAGCTTCTTGACAAAGAAAGGTTGAGGGCGTGGTTAAAGCAGGGACAACGAGACGCATTTTTAGCTTTTTCTGAATTTCAACTACAGCACCACAGTTATTTGATACCATCATTCCACACCCATCCGTACTGATTCCAACACAGTTAAGTAAATTCAAACCCATTTCTTCTAAAAGGCTTAGAACTAGCTACCCAATCACTTTTCCGTTGACAGTCGGCTCTTTGTCTGCAGTGGAAGGTTCAAAGGTGGCATGATGAACGTCGACAGAACCTATGAAGTCCTCGCGTCTATGGTTATCGAAGGCATAGCAGAGAGCTAAACTAAGTTGCAATGAATGTCACACATCTGTTGTCTCATCGAAAATGATGCTGTAATACCTTGCTGACTTTACTCTTTCTAGAATGACACCTATAACTTATTTCACACAACGCTCAATCAACTAGTTTTGAGTTGTTTTGCTGATGTAGGTAGCATTTTTTCCTGATGTTTTCAGTTGTTCCTTTAATTTACTGTCGCCACTTTCAGCACGATAACGTAGTAGTTCTCGGAAGTTTCCTTCATTGGAAAGCGGCATGTCATCCAAGTTTAAGCTGCCATCATCCCGATGGCTCCTCAGTGGAATATTCTGCTTTCCTAGAAATATGATTGATTCCAGAATCGGCTTAAGCCTCTCTCGGTTTCCTGTTACTTGCTTCATTCGCTGTGTTCGTTGACACGATTATTTACAGATTCGCGTGGAGAATGTTAGGCTCTTAGAAACGACTTTCCAGCCTCTACTGCGTCATGATGGTACTGGGAAATATCATGTACTGTCAGTTCTCCATCTTTTCCCAGTAACTTAGCAAATTTTGTGACAGGCTTTGTGACCAGCTTTTGTAGGGGAGCCTGTCTGTTTGAACCCCCACTAGCCCCACTTGCAAAAAGAGGGCCGTATTTGCAAAAAAAAGGCCTTTCTGGGCAGCAGAATATAAAAGCCAGTGGAAACTCTGCTAATGAGAATCGTTCAAGTACATTTTTTCGTCTTTCCCCTGCTTTAAATGAACAGAATACGGCATTTGGCATCCAATCGGGAGTTTCCATGGCCTCTCCAGAAGCTCGCACTTTATTCGGTCATCAATGGCATGTATTGCACCGATGTGGATCCCAATATCGTTTTCCGGAAACAGGGTAGGGGGCGGGGGTGTTGTTGGATGATCACTCTGAATGCTAACGGGGTTAACAGAAGATTGCAAAGTGTTAGGAATTTGCCTGTGTTCGCCACTTCCAACACAACTAATTGAAGAGCTACTTGCAGCTACAGTTACACTATCCATTCTGCAAGACTTTGAAATGACAAAGCTATCAAGCGTCTTTTGTCCGCGTTTTCCCAACATCATTATCGCTTAAACGACAAAATCCTCGTGACACAAGCACATTCAAATTTCATTATACACTGGAACAAATTGTTTGTTTTGACACTTCAGGTCCGGTTACGTTGCGCAACCCCATTGAAAGGGAGGCGAAAACTAGCTAAAATTTACCGGGTGAACTGTTGCTATGCTATGAGGTGACAAAAAATACTCGAGGCTAGCTTGATAGTGGAAAAGCTGTGGAATGAACGAAATGTAAAAAGGTTTTATAGTCTAGTTACAGTAATTAGAACATGTAATAATGCAGACTTCCGTAAGTGCAGTTAAAATAAATTACAGTCCGTCTAGGTGGGGCGATCGCCCCCCTCGACCCTCCCCTGGATCTGCCCCTGTGATGAACACTGTATATGTGTTCAAAATATCCAGTTAAATAATTTTATATCTGTTCACTGTCAATTAAAAGGTTTCATCCCTATTTTGAACTGTTTTACTTTCGTCATGGAAAGGCAGTGTGGTCTTCGAAGTTATCTAATTCTTATCATGAACTTGCGGAATGGACTGGAAAATTTCCCGAGATCGTATAATTTTCAAACAGAGAGGACATTATGAATTATTCCAAGAATACTGCAAATTTACAAGTATTAAAAAAGTGCTTTGCGTAATAACATATAATTTGAACTTTTCGGCATTCAGGAGTGCTATGTCGCTCCAGCATGTGGGTTTTTTCCCAGGAATAGGTTAGCAATATTCAGCAAACAACTATATCTCTCTTAATAAGTTGGAGCATTTGAATGCCCCACCTTTATCCCCCCCACCCACGTTTTCTGAAACACTAAAAAAATTAAAATGGCCCAAAAACAACGAGACAAGATCTTAAACCGAGTTTTTAAAAGATAGAGCTTTTCAAAACTGTGACACAATTTACACCGAAGATCTAAGCCTCCCACCCCCAGTCTTGTGTGAGCCCATGTTAGTTTTAACTTTTCGTCGATTACGGTTCAACTGAGCCACTGAATAATTTTAACTTCCCCGATTGAAATGTAGGATAGAATCTGACTTGACAACAGAGACAAGTCTATTCCTTCTTTTCGAAATCTGGAAACGTATTAAAAATTGTTAAGATTTGAAAACCCGTAAACAAACTACTTTTACAACATTTTAAAAAACTATGATGATTACTTTCATGACAGATGTTATTTGTGTATAACCATGGATTTACAGTGAAGGTCAATCTGTAACTACAAAAATATGTTTTTCTCCATTGGATATTATTCATCTTTTCCTATTATATTATGATAATTAGTTGTTGGAGAAAAAAAAATGCTGCTGGAACTGTCACTACGTATTTCAGAAGTTTAGCTAACAATTCACTCAGAAGCCAGAATTGAATGGCAGCTTTCTGACTATTTTTGACACTACATTCAATGTCATTCAAGGTTTCAACCCGAAAATACAGAGTGAACCACAGAGTGGTATCTGCTTGGGCTTTATCATCCTTACTCACAGGATTATCATGATTCCATTCATTTAAAATATGTTGACATTTTGTCACTACTTTGCCCTTCAAATTAAAGAAGCCACCTACAGTGGCAGTCAAGGACCCATTCAAGCTTCTCTTTATTTTCAGACTACAAAATGAAAATTGCTTCGTTAAGACCAAACAAGCTGCTGGAACTAACATAATTAATTTTGAAAGCCCCTCCAGACAAATGCCCCTCTGCAGACACCATTTACTTACAGTATGCAGCTATGTTAGGCTATGCTCCTAGTGCATTTTTCAGGTTTTGACCCGAGCACGAAGGATATGGTCAAATTGACAAACATACTTAAGAGGGAACAGGACTGCGACACTACTTTACTTTTGGATCTGAGCCAATTAATGAGCCGTTCAGTGACTTTACTTATAATTTTTAGATCTTACATCAAAAGCCTCGATTGGCTCGAGGGTTTGTCTGTTCGAGTTTGTTTGAGTGTTGCTTTGCTCACACGGGGTTCACTAAAAATAATGATTAATTCCCAAAATTGTAAAATAATTCTGACAATTAAACACTGTTCGTTTTGTTTTCCAAATAAAATTATCTGCTTCCATGCTAACATGTCCCTAAGCCTATTCTCATACGTAAACCACATAATTTTTTTTTTGCTCAATATGATTGGTATCCCCAACCCTAATATGCGAATCAAAGTTGAGTTGAAGTTGAGTTAAGTTGGAAGTTGATACGAAAGAGCAGTTGATGCTCTTAATAACACTTCTCCGTCGTTTTTTTATCAAGTTAATCGAATTGGCTACTGAATAGTAAAAATTTAGCGACATATATTTTAGTTGTGGAGCTACACACATGTGACGGCAAGATTACCTCCATCCTGGTAGTTTAACGAAGCAGAGGCAACATCCCCTATAGTCCTTTCGGGTTCAAAATTAGTTTTAAATCGCCATTGATTTAAATTTATTGTCCATTATCTATAATTCGTGATGTGCCTATATTTACCGGAAATCCACCAACCCAATCGAAACAACCAAATAAAAGCCGCAGACACAACCAAAAAATAATTTGGCCCTAAAATTGTGCATATCTATGTGATCTTGTTAGCCTAAAAATATTTTGGGAGCCAATACTATTGGCGTACAAAAGAATTTGAGAATTTAGTCTGGATTGATAATTACGTTCTTCGGTAAATAAATAAAAACATATTACGTTGGTTCCAATTTTTTAGTCTTATCATAAGATTACAGCCCCGACTAAAAAATTTCCCGACATTGTATAATTTTGAAACAGATAGGATAGTAGGAAATATTCCAAGAAAACTGCAAATTTGTCAGTTTTTATGAAATCTTTTGCGTAATCCCAGATAATTCGAATTTTTCGGCATAAATAAAGGAAGAAGAGGCGCGAGCCTTGGCGAAGAAACCAAAGTCAAACATGCACTTTGTGAAAACCCACAAAATAAATTAATCATTATTCCACATAATCAATTAAAGACAAACCTTTCCAAAAATGAACTTAGTAAAAGAAATGGAAGGAGCCATATTAAAACCGAAGACGAGCAAAAATAAAGTCATATAATAATTCTAACTTAAAACGAACAGAAATTACTGTTAGGAAGGAACGAAAACCGCAACATATATATATATATATATATATATATATATATATATATATTATATATTTATATTATATAACATATAATATATTATATATTATAATATATTATATATATTATAATATATTATATATATTATACATATATATATATATATATATATATATATATATATATATATATATATATATATATATATATATATATATATATATATATATATGTGCGTATTATAATAGCATCAAGCTTAAAACAAAAAGTCACAAAAAATAGGACTACCACCCTTTAAACCTCATAAAGCCCACAGCGTAATTTACGCGTCCGAGCATTGCGTTTTTGCATTGCTCGTTTTTGTTTGGTATGTTGTTATTGATTATCCATAACAACATAACAAACAAATAATATCACAAAGCTAGTAAAGGTTTACAAATGAGAAAGGGGTTAAACATTTCCTGTCTCTCAAAATTGAACGTTTCTAGGCAATTTCTTTTTTTTTTACCTACATTTCATCTGGTCTCGAATGTCTTCTTTGACGAAATGAGAGAAAAAGAGGTAGGAAAGATAATCGTCCGTATTACACTCAAAGCAAGGCCACATCCATATGGGGAAGGGGTTTAAATTCCCCCCCCCAAAAAAATGTTTGTCCGATACGTAAAAACATAACAAAAAGGAATAATAAAACAAATATTCTATGGACTTTTTAGGTTTTTTGTGTAATATACCCCCGAAAAAATCCAGGATACGGCCCTGACTCAAAGTCATGGGCTTATCAAAAATTCTGTTCGGCGGAGGGGGTATTTTTCCGGTGGGAGGGTACAAAAAATTAATAAAGCAGCAAAAAGTTTTCATTCGCATTTTTGTTACATTTTTACGAGTTAAAATTTTGGGGGAGGGAGGGGGGTTCAAACCACGTAGCCCCCTGGATACGTCCTTGCTGAAAGTAGAATAACATTTTCGACAAAAGCAACATAATTTTACAGCCAAATTTAAGCTTTGAATAAACTCTGGGCACAATCCACTGTTTTGCTTAGCGAGAAATATGTATATCAATAGTCCAGTTTTCGAGTGACCAGCATTTTAACCACACTGTGTGTCGCAAAAAAAAGCTGTTAAGGAATTTTAATCATTCATCACAGTTGCATACCTTCCTATAGCAGAATACATAAAAACTATGGGAAAATGTTAGGAAACAGAATAGTTTCGCTTCTGAGAAAAAAAACTGTATCCAGCGTTATTCAGTAAAGTCAAAAAGCAAATACAAATTTCAACAACTTATGCAAATTTCAATAAAAATTTCATTTTTTTCCCTTTAAAAAAAAACTAATTCCTGTAAACTGGGTCACATCCTAATAAGTCTATTTGACCAAAAGATAAAGATGACATACTTGAGGCACTTTTTAAAAACTGGCTTATATTCTCCATATTCACCTACCCCTAACTGTTTTATAATTGACAAAAACCAGCTTAAAAGCATGCAATCTGCGCGCCTTCAGGAATTTTCAGGCTGGATTCAGGTCTTAAATCCAAAATTAAGTGATTAAACCTTGCTTGGGTTTTGGTACTTGTATGATGTAGCCCCTACCTAATATTCTTCTAATATGTTTCTCAGACGCTCAATCCTAATGAAATACACCTAATTTTCCCCTCAACTTCCCCCTTGCCCCCCCCCCCCCGACATCCCAAAGCGAGACCCCCTGGTGGCTGTTCTATTTAGGAAAAAGGTTGATTGTCTCAAGACATTTACAGTATAAAAAAAACATCAAAATTGACATAAGTCATGTGTTTTAGGCTAATGACGGTGGCAAAACCCCAACGCATTTTAACTCAGTCATTCACAAATTTGAGTCATCTGGAAAATCTACAAACTGCCATAATTATGGAAAAAGCCCCAAATAGCAATTAAACTTGAATTAAAGTATTCAATAAAAGGGTCTCTTATGATTTCATTCACAGATAGCTATGATATCTTCCAATTTTCTCCCCTAACTAGAGCCCACAAAGGAGTGGGGAAATTAGCTTAAAGTAGAAACAAAGACAACATTCAATCAAGACAAACAGTAGTAAAGTTTGCAGATTTGAATCTGTAAATACAGGGCCTTTGGGCGCCGGATTGCTCAGGCTCGGTTTAACTCCTAGTCAAAAACAAATTTTCTCAGCCCCTATTGTTTACTTACCCACTATCAAGAGAAAACTAGGAAATAGAGAGTTCTAAATTTCACAGATTGTCCGAATGTTCTTTGATAAACAGGGTACATATCCTAATCAAGACATGTTCAGAGTAACCTAAAATTCCGTCTTCCAAAACCTCACAAATAAAAAAGAAAAATCTAAAATTGTTATATCACACACTTTACATTTGTTTTTTCTCCACAAATGTTAAAACAACCCGATTCCTGTTAAATTCCGACAAAAGATAACTTTCAACGTTATCCCCCTATATGAATGAATATCTAGGGTTGGGTCAGGTTAAGCAAGGGGACATTTTTAGTTTTTTTGCGATTTCTTTTATGAAAATACCAAAACCAATATTTTTCAAAATCAGGGGGGGGGCTTCCCCTCCCTTAATTGGCACCCCTGCAGCAAGAAACGAGCCAAAGTTTCCACAATTTAACTTACAATTTAGGAAACTTCGTGAAATTGAAAGATGCACTCCAAATATCAAAAAAGAAGTACAAGAAAAACTCACGAGAAAAAGAACTTCTCAGCTCTCAGCTTCTTGGACAACACAAATAAGCTTTACAGTTAAGCAGAAAGTCGACAACATTCTCAAGGCTTACATTAGCACCCAGAGAACAGTAAGTCTCTTACTCACTATAATCCTAAGTTTTATATGTCTGTTGAGCCACTGTTAGGATTAACCAATAGATTCATAGGTGGAATAACCCTGATACGAAGACGATTCGAGATGGATATTTGGCCCCAAATGAAGCTATTTTTACAAACCCCTTTCTTGGCGTTTCCTTATTTAGCGTTTCGAGCACAGCTTAGACACCAATATACAATTATGAAAACTCGATTTATTTTGTGGCTGGAGACAGGAAACTGGTATTAGTATCTAATTGGTGGCAGGAAAACTGGTATTGGTATCTAAGCTGTGTATGCAACAAAACAAAATTGCGTTCCCGCCTACGGTGTTGTAGTACGATCTACGCGTCTGAGCGCGGGCTTGGAGGAGGCGCCAAGTTCAGAGCTCCGTACCAAAAGCTTCTCATGGGCAAGATAGGAGTTTTCATAACTGTATTGGTATCTAAGCTGTGTTCTCGGGTCACCTTGGCAAGCAATGGCATAAATAGAGCTAGCTCCCCAGGTGGATGCAAGTGATTGAACCTGTAGAAAACCGATACTGACCTGCTTTAGTCAACGACAACATCCAAATCTTATGCGAAGTGAGCAAAACACAACTCTATACCTTTTTATTGCTAAAAACTTAGATAACTGAGGTTGAATTGGGTCAGTTATTCCCCTGAGGTCAAGACCAAGCACAATGATAACAAAGAGTTCATGTGGTACCTCGGCAATATGACGCAAGGCATTCCCTATTTGTGAAAACAACCCATGGGTCAGAACTAAATTAGGACTTGCAATTAAAAAAGTTTGAACCTTTTGTTTCTTGATTACATCTATTCTAGACTTTTACATACACCTATATTCTACTTTTCTATTTTCTACTTATGTCTATTTTCTACAGAGACATCTATTTTCTACTTTTATGAAATCTATCACAAGAGGCCGACGCATCTTGTCGCGCATGGATTACTTGTTTGTTTGTTTCATTCTTATTTGACAGGCCAGTTGGATTCACCGCTCTACGTTTTTATAATATACTTATGTTTTTCCTTACGTAGTCATTCTTATTACCTAATTTTCTAAGTTCAGTCTGAATTGAACTCCAGCCTTCTAAGAAAACCTGAACCTCGTTTCTTATATTTTCTTGAGTCAGAAAATTGTAATATAACCTGGGAAGTAAGTTTGAGAATTTAAAGAATACTGTAAAACGCCCTTTCATGTCAAATGACATACACAATTAAGGAAGAAGCGTACAGAATTCTGTTTTCCGGGGGAACTGAATAATTAAAGTTCCCGGTTCCGTGCATGAAAATGTCTCATTAAGGCAGACAAAACTAGGCAGAAGCATTAAAAAAAATCTACATCTTCCAGAGACAAGCCAAAAAGGGGCACTCTTACATACAGTAACCAGCAATGGGATGTGTATGTTGAATATTAACACATATTATATATTTCTATTTAAAAGTACATTATCTTGTGGGCACTTTTGAAAGCGTTAACGTGAGGCGAAAAAATTGTGGATGTACTCCTTCTTACATTTAGAACATAAATCCATGATTAAGTGGAAAGGGGAAAGTGAGTTTGGGGACAAAACATGTAAAATCTTTTGAATGACACACTTTTTGAATCAACCCTAAAAAAACAAGTTAGTAACTGAAAGATTTCTTAACGTAATTAGGAATATTTTTGTTTACAAGTATATTAAATTGAAATAGCACATAAATGCGTATTTGATTGCAAAAATACTAATTTTCAAATTCGAATGGATATGACAGGTAAGACTTATTTTGAAAATGGAGGTACCTATGGAGGATTCTTTTCCCATCTATTCATGAAAAAACACAATTATTTTTCTAAACTTTAATTCTAAACAACAAAGCTTCCAGCTAACATTGATCATTTTTCTTTGACGCGTCGTTCCTTACTAAGCGATACCTCAGAGAATTAGGACCACTCAAATGAAGATTAATCAAAATCCAAGGGAATATAAAAAAAGGAGTTACATTTTATACTGTGATTATTCATATCATTCATCGGCTGCTGATATTTTAGAGGCTGCTTCAGCTTCTTTTTCTTGTTGAATAAAAATAAAAAACAAATCAAACTGAGGTCATTCAAATTCCAAGAGAACACAAATCAACAAAGAGAGAAAAATCAAGCTTTACATTAAGCTTCTTGTATGATCATCCATTTGCTGCTGGTATTTTGGAGGCTGTTTCAACTTTTTTTTTTTTATGTGCTGAATAATAAAAAAAAGTACCCAAAATAAAGTTGTATCAGATATAATACAAACTCAATTAATGACGCATCAAATTGAACAATGAACTGAACAAATCATGTATCAAATTTTCAAATCAATGATCATTTTTTGACTGTTAAATGCCATTTCTCGAATTACCCTTTCTCATATTTCATTAAATGTTAAAAAAATGATTTATGTATACCAACTAAATAATTTAAGCGGTTTTGAATAATGGGAAATTTAGTGTCGGTATTCACTCTTGAATCGATCATTACTAACTGCCGTATTACTATTGGTAACTAATTACTGTACTTCAATGTACTAACTGGACTTATCGTACTAATTGCTTATTGCGACAATAAAATTTACAGTCGGTATTCTTCTCTTGTATTGAGTTCAGCATTGTTTCGCGGTATATTAGCCCAATATGTGACAAATATTTTTTTTTTTTGAATTTTGACTGGCGGGATTTCCACAGGGAGAATTCCCATGGGAAGGGAAGTTTCTGAGGGTGTATTTTTCAGGGGAAATTTTAAACTTGGGGAATTTCCAAGAATTCCTTGCAAAATTCATTGATTTGTCTTACCTTCTCTTTGTTGACTAAATTTTACATATGGAGATGTTAATGGTAATTGTCCGGGGTAAATTTTCACAGGGATTGATCTTTCCATGGAGGGGGAGCCAGATTTACCGGCATTAAATAAAAAACAATCATAATTCAAATAAAAACAACAGGTCTTTTCAACTGAAAGTAAGGAGCAACATCAAAACTTAAAACGAACAGAAATTATTCCGTATATTATGGGGTTACCTCGTTCTCAATACCCCGTTCTTTACATTAAAGTTCGACCTTTTGTCCCAAATTGTTTAAAAACGATTTCTAAAACACAAGGGCCGTTTAATTAGAATCAGAACCTTTTTAAAAAGTGGCAAAACTAGCGTGAAGAGCAGGGTATTGAGCAGGAGCAGCCCCTTATGTGCGGAACAATCCTGTATGACCTATTTTATTTCCTGTATGACCTGTTATATTGCCATAGAAATTGTCGGCCTTTTATTTCGTTACGCATTCTCAGCAAATCGATAAATTCGATATTGACGATTTTTTAGGTTTTAAAGGTATTTACTCAATTTTTGTAAGTACCCTTTCAGCTAAAATATCCATCCTGCGGGTACAAAACTATATAGTGGCAACGCCGATATAATTTCAATACGAACTTTTTTAGCATTGGTTAGTTTTCAGAGGGACACTATGAAAGAGGGAAAATTTTATGCATTATGCCTTTGAGACATGATTCCGGCAAACAGTAGACATTCACTGACTTCTCTTCCTGATTCAGAGGGACAATAGCCATAGACAATATGTTTAGCCTAAACCTTAAAAATGTAAGTAGCGTTGTACGAAATGCGAAGACTCTAAAATCAGAACTAATAAGAGGAAAATGAAAAGCTATTATCAAATCTTCGTGATGGTGCAGTGGATCGATCTCTGCTAGACAATATAGGGTTCGACTCCCAACAGCTGCAAGGTCTTGGGACAGGCTTGCTCTCAGTCCCTGTAAAAAAAGACCCAGCAACTGAAATGTCGACAATTGTTGACGCCCTATGCTATATGCCAGCAATGATTCTGGAGGAACTCTATCCGATCTATATCAAATCAACTTTGTCGGTCAAAAAGAAGAAGCATCAAAAAGACCAACTACAGTTTGCTTGGAAAAGATCCCTTGAATAACAAATGATGACAAATTCAAAAACACAAAATTCGAATAAAATTTAAAAATCTGCAAACCATATGGAAAATATAAGAATTGACAAACAACTGTAAAACTCATGAGATTTCATAAGTAAAATATTTCACTTTCCCGCCCACCCTGCTAAATGTCTCATCCTCCCAAGTTTATGCTGCTTCGTAGCATAAAATAATAAAAAATCGTAAAAGATCAACTCTTTACTTTAAATAGTTGAAAATACCGCATACGCCATCTATTTTGTGTGTTAAATATATCAAATTGTGTTTATGGGAGAAGGAAATATCTGTCCAGTAAAATTAGACGTGACCTATTCTGTTTAAATAACAGAAATAGGAAGACGGTAATTCTGTAATATTTTCGCATACGGCCTGTGTATTATTTTCGTTATTTTCTGTATAAAAGATTTACCATAAACAAATTAACTTACCAAAGAAAGAGAAACACTACTGAGGTAACGGCAGTTAAGACTCCTCGCCCTCTATTCAAAACTACAGTAGAAACTTGCAAAACCAGGTACGATATTGTGGCGTTGGCTGCTAGATACCAGGTCAATGGACCAAAAAAGTGGTATGTAACCATAATTCCACAGCCAATTGAGGTGAGATTCTTGAGTCGTTTCGGCCCTGAAAACCAAAAAAGATGAATCACGTTAAAAATTACGCTGTGAGGATTAGATTTTTGTTCTCTCTTCATGTTGATAAGTACTTTATTTGTGACTGAACCAGAAACCCGGTATTCTACACCTACAATCAAGGCCGTATCCAGGGGTGTACCAGGTTTACCCTCCCTCCAGAAATTTCTGTCCAACCAGTAAAAACATTGACAAAAATGCATATAAACAAGTTTTTAATTCATTTTGTAAAGATTTTTTTGTATCCCCCCCCAATATAAAAAAATCCTGGATACGCTCTTGTCTGCAGTATATGTAAACTGATACAAAAAGAAAATAAACAAAGCAAAATACAAAAAAGAGTCGGGAAGAAAAGAGACTGCGAACTAAATAGTAAGCGTATCACTTTTTAAATCAAGTATAATAATTAATCAGGTCGGTTTATACCAATTAGAATTTCGAGTACTATGTACCTAGTAGGTTTAGAGACATGAACTAAATGCAAACTGAATAAAAAAAGAGACCAGTATCTCATTCAACCGTTCTATCAAAAGGGAGAGAGGAACAGAAAAATTGGTACATTCAAAGAGAAGGTGTTAGCAAATTTCAACACCACGAGCCGAGTGTCACTTTTTCCTAAGCTGTATGAAAAATGTGGTTCAATCCAGCTTTCTAAAGCTATAATGAGAGAAAGGACAGCTAAGAACCGTTCTGCGGATGATAGATTACCAAAGATAGTCCTTGTCGGCTCATCTAAGGCCAAAAGAATACCAAGTCACCCCCGAATAGGGTGAGAGGATGTCGTAAGGTAAGATTAAAGGGAATTGGGAACTTCTTAGGAGGGTGTAAAGAGGGACGCTTTAAAAAGATTGGAATGGAGGAGCAAGCGTAGGGGAGTTAGCCTCGGGCGGCTTGGTGCTACAGTGAGTTGGTAGTAGTAGTAGTATGACCTATTATAAACTGTGATACGTAAGGAGACGGGTTGAATTTTTTAAGACACCTAAGGTCATCCTTATTACGAAACAAATTCAAAATCCAGCTACTGACGGAGTGTTCAAACCTAGTATACAAATTATGATATACTATATTGGTCAGAACGGCGCGGTTAATATCAAGAGAGCGAGTATTACTTTTTGAATTTCTTAACGTAGGCTTGCACCATTCTATATTGCTCAGTAATACCATGGTAAATAATATGAATGTACAGATTTAATCTCAACAAAATGTTTTAATCATATGTACTGTAAAACTTCACTGTATGTCTACTTTCAATGCAGAATAGAGCCAAAGTTTATCATTAAATCCAGATTAGTAAATAAGACAAATTTCTTTTATTTATTATTTCCACTATTTCCTTTTTAGCGTTGAATTACAAAGCATGACTTACACATAAGTTTTCTATACATTTGCTGTGAATTATCTGTCCTTGCATCGAGTTCGCAAAACGTTTACAAGAACAATTTATTTGAAAAGATAAATGAGTAGATTCATCTAAGGATTTTTTTTTCGTCTTGGGTATTTTATGCCGTAATAACTTAGAAAAAGTCACTAAGTCACCTAGTAGTGAACAGTTTGCAATTGGCTTCAACCCAACAACAAGAGCAGGTATCGCTATCCAACACATTAATCCTAATGTTTGAAATACACTGAATTCTGAAGTTGAATTTTTTAAAAAGATAATCAATGCTGTTGCAAGATATTCTAAGAAAAAATATTTTATCTTAACTTTGTATGTAAGTATATTAACTTCAATTAGTTTAGCGTTCAATTCTGTTTTTGGCACAAGTGCAACATAAATATTATGTTGCTAAACCTAAGGGTTTCTTAACATCTCTTAAGGCTTCTTCTTCATTTTGACGCTTAAACGAAATTTCATAGGAGAGAACGTATACTTTTGAAAAAGAACAGAAATTTAACCAAAATAAAGAAAAAGAATAATTACAGCAGAATCTTTTTTTCTAGAGGTAATGAACAGGCGAAGAACCAAACGATAACCAATAATAGATGGCACTGCAAAAAAAAATTCACTTTTTGCTACTTTTCTAGAAACAAAGTTACTATTTTTGGTGTCACAGAGTTTTTGCTTGACAAGTAATACAAAATTTAGAAAATGAAAAGGATTTGCAATGCCTAAATCACCCAAAATCATAGCAACTTCATCAGCATTTATCAAAACTTACCTAAAAAAGAGGAAGTGAAATAGCAACTGGAAAAGAGAAAAATGCATGTTTGAAAGAAAACCGAAATTAAGTTCACGAAAAATTTTTGCCATTAGAAGTAAAAATGCAAATTTACAACTTGATCCCGATTCAAAACCATGTTCTCTTATGAGCACACACTACCATGACTGACACCTCCCATTTTTAGACATAAAGTAGGCAACTGGAATTCTATTTTTCGGTATTAGTACCTTCTCAACCAAAGCATGACTTAGAAGCTCCCATATTCATCATGAGCTTTTCCCTGCCTATGCAAACCATCCTTCCTACCTGAATAAATAAATTTTAACAAATTTCCTACCCCTGGGATATGAGTTTTGAAACTCCTAACAAATTCAGTCAAAACGTCTGAAACATAATCAATAAGGTAGGTCGTTTTATCATAATATGAATCCACTTCTAACTTATGGGGCATTTTATGACCCAAATAAAGTGGATTCTTCAAGAACCCATTCAAGCGGATATTCCCCCCCCCCCAAACCTCGTATTTTCCCAAACTGCATCTGATAGAAATTTTGAGATGGCCATTTGATGTTGTAGAGACTTCAAAAAAGGCTCATTCGATTGGAAATCGAAAGAGCCTTTTTTAATAGTCAAAAGTGATTGGAGGGAAACACCCCCCCCCCTTTCGCTCCTACACACATCAATTCCCAAAACACATCTATTCAAAATTCTGTGATAGCAATTTTGTTCAGCGTAGTTGAAAGGTCTGCAAATTGTGTCTCCTTCTGTCTTTTTTTTTGTGTTTGTGCTGTTGCATTGGTGATTTTTTTTTCATTATATAGTGCCTTGTGGCTAGTTCAAAATCTCCCACAACTTACCCTGAAACTAAAACCTTAACCTGTTTGTTTATACACTTTTTGAAATTTTCACCTCAATAATCTAAACCCAACAAGTAGTTGCATCAGAAGTAGAAGTAGAAGTAGAAAACGTAGCAGTAACAGTGGTATTGGCAGTAGTGTGCATTTATTGCCTTTTGGTGACATGATCACCCCCTTTAAGTATTCTGTGACAGTTTCAACTTAACAACCAAATCAATTCTTGAGATATGCTATTTTGCCTATGTGCAGGCACACAGCGTCTTTGATTTAGTTCAAATTTTCCCTTATTATTGCAAATGGAGTAGTGTGATAGTATTAGTGGTGCTAGTTTTATAAGTATTGATAGCATGAAAGTATTGCCGTTTTGATCATCTCCCTTATCATTTCCTGAATTTTCCAAATCAATATACTCATTTATTCCTGTGATGTACCCTTTTGACAATCCGTATACACATAACGAGTTTTAATTTTATTCAACTCCCCCCCCCCTCAACATTCTCTGAAAGGCTCACCTGAATACCCTTCGTCTTCTTGGAGAGTAAAGTTCAAACATGCATACCATTCTCAATAACATATACTACACGTAAACAATGAACGAACTGCCTAACTTACAGCCCTTGACTGTGGACTGTGGAGAGGTTGACATTCCCCATGCTGGACCTTTGAACAATGCTAAGCAAAATAGCTCCCTTGAAATTTTGATCAGATATGTTTTGTGGGATGATCGGGTTGAGGGTGGGGGGGGGTGAGTTGATGTCCCTCCGTTCACTCTTGACTCTTAAAAAGGACACTGAAATTTCTGACTTCCAATCAAGTGAGCTCCATCCGATCCAAAGTTCACACATCTATCCGTCCCATTAAAACTTTATATACCCTGGGCATAACTTATAACCCTTGTCCATAGGCTCTGGGGGATTGTGTCCACTTAAAGACATTGTTATATGAATTTTGGACTATTGGTAAAAAATGGCTATCTCACAGTTTCAATTGAACATGTTGAAACGAAAGGAAAAATATGAAAACAAAATACGTTTGAAATGTTTTCACTAATCTATCTTTCATAAATACAAAATCATCAAAACCGTTAAGGAATAAATATCAGTATATGTCAATTAAACTGATAATCCACGGTCATTTTTTTTGTTGCTGTTTTTTTTTCAGTAAAGCACAAATTCTGTAATGGTCTTGAGAAGGCATGGTGGTTATAAGCCCTACTCATGTTAATTTTTGCTTGTTTTGAGTTTAACTTACCTATTTATTGTAATTTCCGTTCGTTTTGAGTTTAATTTATTTATTGATAGCGATTTGTGGTGGTTTTACACTTGGAAGATTTTTTTACTTTATTTTTGCTCTTTCTTGGCTTAAGAGAGCTCTTTACTTTTCTTTGAAAAACTCGTTTTCTGGGAAAAGCTTTTTAAATTAATTGTGTATAACTAGATTGTTATGTCTACAAAATTACAGTAGTCTATAACCGTCACTATTTTCCTTTCTTACAACAAATGTGCAAAGACTAGGATACCATCTATCCTAATTCCTACAAACAGGAGCACTAAAATCTACTACTGAAAATTTCTATCTGGGATCCTATCTATTTGTTCTGTAACTTAAAATTCCTTTGGGCCACTACTATTTCCATTAATTAGTCCAAGACTGACACCTCGCAATTTTTAATCGTAAAATAAGCAACTAGAATCCTATTATTAATACCTGCCTAACCTAAGCAAGACTGAGATGCTTCCGTATTCATCGTTAGCTCTACTCCCTGCCAATGTACCCCATACTTCCTCCCTGAGTAAATAAGCTCTATATCAACTAATCTAATGTTTCCTCATTCTGAGAGATGATATTCTGAAGCTCCTAACAAAACTAGTCCAAACGTCTGCACTCGACAGTCAAAATTTCCCTTCAAAAGCTATCGTTCAATGAGGAAATGTTCACTGTCATAATTTTCACATTATTGAACCGTTGAAATTGTTATGGCCTCAAAAAACAATGGTTACTACGAATACTATTGTTCAACTTCAAAATATTCCGCGTCACAATTTTCACATTATTCAAACTGTTGAAATTGTTATGGCCTCAAAAAAAGCGATTGTCATTACGAAAACTATTATTCAACGTCAAAATATTCCACGTCACAATTTTCATGTTATTTGAACCGTTAAAAATGTTATGGCCTCAAAAAAGCAATGGTCACTAAGAAAACTATTGTTCGGCATCAAAAAATTCAGCATCACAATTTTCATATTATTTAAACCATTGAAATTGTTATGACCTAAAAAATGCAATTATTCCTACAAAAGCTATCTTCCAACGTTGACAGCTTTCTCTTCCTTGTTAAAAATTTTCATATTTTACAAACTGTTGAAATTTTTATGCGCTCAAGGAAAGCAATGGTCCCTATGAAAGCTATATTTCAACGTCGAAATGTTTGGTGTCACAACTTTCATATTATTTTGACTGTTGAAACTGTTATGGGCTAAAGAAAACCAAAGGGTCCCCCCATTGCAGGTTAATGACTAATAACATCTTCCCAAGTCTCTGCGAAGTCCCTAAACTGGCTTGGAACCAGACAGAAAGAATTCCCTTGGATTTCCAGTTACATGGAGGCTTTTTGCAAGTTTGGCCCATCTTGGTCACTACACGGTTTTCCTCACATTGACGATACGCTCCTTTTATGTCACTCGGCGTCATGAAAAACCAGGCCTATTAACTCCTGCTCATAATATATTCCTATCTGCAAATAATACAACAGAAAAGCAACCATTACTAATTAAAAGAGCTTGGAAGAGGTTAGTCAGTCCAGAAAAGCCTACCTAAAGGAACAAAATCCAGAAGAATTACCCATTGATTAAAATCCAGTGCAATAAATCGTCGTTCACTCTGCTCCAACTTCTTTGATGAGTGCCAAGTCTCACGGTCATCCAGCAGCACTGATTGTAGTCATGGTTCTAATGAAAAATCCGAATGCAAGTGATGTTTCCTTCCAGATATGGGACGGAGGAAAGAATTTATGACAGATTGGAAACCTTAAGCCATCTCACAACACCAGAACATCCCCAAGTTTTATACCCGGCCTACCCTTCCCAGGGGCACGAAAGGGACCTGAACCATATAAAACATTAGGGCTGGTGATGCGAACTTTTTTTTTAATGTCAGCCAAAATTCGCCAAATATTTTATGGAAATTTGTCTCACATAAAAACCTGTAAAGATTTTACTTTTTGTTGATTTTTCATACAGGTGTTTATTTTTATAACACAGGAGCATAAGAGACGTTTGCTCGTTCTACATTTCGTGCAATGTTATAAATAAAAGAAATAGAAAATTACAGTACCATAATCACAGACCAGCCTAAAAACCACACAGTAGAAAAGTACTTTTCCTAAATGAGCAGCAGCTTCACCAACAGTAGGAGTCAAGCAATGGTAAAATAGTTCGTACAGGGGTGGCCGAAGAGAAATGTTTTCAGAGTAACCTTCATGAATATATTCTGATTTTGATGGTTCAATACCATAATCCTCTACATCATATTCATCAGCTAAATCTTCATAGTCATAATCCATTGAGGCTTTATTCCTGTAAAAGAAATCTGTTGATAATTTATTTTCCAATACACTGTAGCCAGTATTACATACTGGTGCACACTAAACATATTGGATGTAGACAGAGCCATTCCAGGGGGGGCAACCAGGTATGTTAACCCGGACGCCGCAGCTGGGGGGGGCGGCAGGGGGGATTGTCCACATTGATTTAATTGTAACTTCTATTCGGCTTTTTTACTTATATTTGAGTAGGGATAGCTCTGGATGTGGAGGAACAAGCCATTGTTTTTAGGGAGAATTTCCTGTCAAAGTGATTCAGGCAGTTACATGCACAACGCCAATTATTCTGGGGACTCAAAGCGTGAAGGGACCATGACAAAAGTAACACCTACCGTACTTAAGTAACCATTTAGGTATATACAAAGTCCTGATCTTCTTGGAATCAAGAGGCCCTGTTAAGATTACTTGTGGTTGCTTTGGAATGGTAAGTTAGGTTGAAATCAAGTTGGTCTTGACACCTAATGTACAGGTTTACCTTATTTACCTTAGAATACTAATTTTTCCATTTAGCAGTGAATCATTCTTTCACATTAAATTTGTAGCAAATTTGAGTTTCCTTTTTTTCTTTTTCCTTAGTTTTTCGTTTTATTCAACGGGCCATTTTTTATAACTCAATTTTATCTCCAATGAAGTTTTTCATATCATCTATTACGTACAGTACATGGCTGGAAACTTAGCTTTTTTGTAGAATTTAGCAAATATTTCGAAACTACTATAGTTTTGATATATATTCATTGTGTCACTTTCGAAAACATGCTCTGAAAAAAAGGACCCTACTATCAATAGAAACATGATTGGCTAGTTAGTTGTAAGCTATCTAGAAAGAAATGAGTTGGAATTTCCTTGACTATATTGGAATAGGAGTGTACGGCTGTGGAATAATTGTATCAAATACCAGTACTGCTGTAGTTGACTCAGAAAAATAGAATTGCATCAGATTCCTAATAATCGTCCCCTAGACCTTTCTATCTTACGAAACTCAATAGTCTCATGCATAAAAATGTCTTAGCCAATACAAAAGAAGCTGTGACGTTTTAACACATTAGCAAAGATAAACTACATTCCGAATTAGGTTCTGAAAACCCAGTTAAAGGGAATGTACAGAACACAGTGGGTTGAGGACAATAGTATGTTAACGCAGTTTTGTCTGAGCTTCCGAAAATTGCAGTCTCCAGAAAACATAAACTACTTAGGTGGAACACTAACAGCTACAAAGGCAGCAAAGACCCTTGTGGCTGCAGTACATACCATGGAATTTGTTATCTCCATTCATCATTGTTGCTCTGACCTTACCTCTCAGTAGAGGTTATTCCAAATGAAATTACAGAAAAAGTGCGATGACAACTGTGCATTTGTGTTTGACCAAGTGAAAGGACTGTCAAATGGAATGCAATTGTGTCTGGAGGTGTTAATGAATACCTAGAGACAGGTTTATCCAACCCCCTAATTCTACCTCTTGAGGATATTATTTAGCAGCATTATCAAGTGATTCAAAAAATAGTTCTTGAAGACATGCTGAAGTCTTTTCAACTAGTCCTACTGCTGCCAAAGAATACTATTAATGTATCTGATGCTTTACTGTTATTTATACCAGAAACATAATAAAAAGAATCAGGCAATAAAGGATGTCCCTAGTGAAGTAAAATTTATTCAGATGGGGTTTAAAACATTAATGTTACAATTCCATCCATACTTAGCGTCTATTTTCTCTTTAACTTCGAATCAGAGTTCAGAGTGAATACAGCCGGCTTAAGTCGAAAATTTTATGACCTTATCAAATCAGTAAGCCCTTTTTACCATAGAAATTGCGAAATATTTCAAACCTTGGCGTTTATTTTGGATACTGTACTCTGCTCTCTCGGATTATTAAAGACGCTAACCTAGCCCCACCCACAGACTTCTCTCTGGTTGTGGACTGAAGCTGCCGTTTCTACACGTGCTGCACATAGACAGAAAATGGGTGATAATTTTGGAGATATGACTAGAAATCTTGATCTCTGTGAAGAATGCAAAGTTGTCCTATCCCATTTTGTAATTTTTGAACCCGGTGAGCTGCCTGTGAAAGACACTACAGCAGTGCCTGGTGAAACAACTGCTACAATTACTTGAAAAGTCAATGAGTTATGCCTAAATTTTAATAATTTATACAATAGTCTTGAAGAACCCATCTAAAGATCTTGACGATCCCGTACCGCGAAAAGACTTTCTTAGTAAAATTTGAGGCAAAAGTAATGAACGTATAACTAAATTAAATCCCCGTAAGGATGTTTGGCGACTTATTTTGTCTGACAAGGATGCTGCTCAGTTAGTAGCATACGCGCTCAACAATCATGACTAATCTTGGGAAGCCAAAGTGAAAAGCCCGACATACTTTAGAATCGTTCATCAGAACTTGAAAACTTTACATCTGATGACATTATTCAGTTAGTAGCAAACTTCTCTGAAGCTAAGCAGCTGGGTAGAACACACTCCTTTCAACTCAAATTTGCTGAAAAGGCATATCTTGAATAAACCTGCCGTGAAAGTTTGTTTGTTGGTGATTAGCACCTACCTATTGGCAAGTTCAAGTTTCTATCAATTCAATGTTATGATTACCAGCAATACGGTGATGCCGGGAAGCTGCGTAAGAATCCTCCCAAATGTGCAAGATGTCCCAATAATCATCCAAAAGCTGAGGGTAGTCCGTTTAGATACTCCAATGCAGTCTATGTAGCTCAGTTGACCACCCTTCATACAAGTTTAAGTGTCCAGTCGCACAGGCTATAATTAAAGGACTGATTATATAATCAAAATTCTTGTATGGAAAATTAATGGCAGTGTTTTAACTAAGCGACCTTTTCTAGAAGAATTCTCGCATAGTTGTGACATCATTTGCTTAGACGAACATTTTCTTTCGAAAGAGGCGCTTGGTCTACTTGAACTGAATGATTGGAATTAACTTTTTGTATGTCCAGCGATTAGTAGTGGAAGAGGCCGGCCATTTGGTGGCATTGCAGTTTTAGTAAGAGCTGATCTCATGCCTTTGGTGTACGCCTCCAAGGACTTCTTCATTGCTGATCCGTCTCAATCCATCTTCTTCGTCAAATCCGTCTCAGGCACTCTCGGCTCTGGATGCACCGTAATTCTAGGAGGAAATCTTAACTATAATCTCAACAATCAATCTAGCCCTCGATCTCAGACATTTTTGTCTCCGTGTAAGGATCTAGGGTATGTAAAAAAAATGATACCGACTTCATGTACATTCACAACTTGAGGACAACTTCCTATTAGGACTTTTTCCTGATTTCCATACAAACCACCGCTCAAGCAATCATTAAAGTGATGACCGACATTAACATATCTGACCACTTATCAATTCTTAACACATCCAAATTAAACGGTTCTGTCCATGCCCCATGCCAAGAGAAACAATGCTTTTGTAGATTCAAAACAGTGAATTAGTTTGTTCAAATCCCAGTTCGGTGGGGAGGCTGATAAAGAGTAAGAAATCGTGTGACCGTTCTGATACTCTAAGTGCCCAAATGAGGCTGAATAGATCTCCTATTATAAATCTGAGTTTTCACCACCAGACCAGTCACTCCAAAACAGTATGAGTCAGAGCTCGATGCTGCATTCGAGCGTTCGGACCATTTTATTCGTTTCTTAGTGTCAGTGACAATGGTCAAAAAAGAATTATAAAGAAGCTAAAGAAAAATATTCAAGAGGTGTTGATGAAGTCTGCGATATAGATTTGTTCTTTGGTAGTGTTAAGCTCACTGAACATCTTGCATCTTATCAGATAATCTTTTTTTGTTCTGGATCAGTGGCTGATATATTTTCAATAGGTATAGTTACCCCGGTTCTAAAAAAGACAAAAAGCCAGAACAATGTACCCCATGCTGTCCTATTACTGATAGGTGTATGTCCTGATAGGCAGTTTGGCTTTAAAGTGGGCCTAGGTAGAGAGCACGTACATGGTCTCCTTGCACACCTGCTGACTGATTGAAATGAAAATAGGGAAAAATACATGAGGTTAGGTGAGCTTTTGACTATAGAATACACGCGCAGCTTCTCTTAAGCACTCTTCAGCGTTGTCTGTCTAGGTCAATTGTTGTAATGCTTAGAGATCTCTACTATAAGTTGAAAATAAAGATAAAATTCCGCGGGTCATCTACTCCGACTATTAGGCCTGTATTATTGATTCCTGTTTGTAAAGGTTTAGCTCCCCTCCTCCTATCCCCTCCAGTTTGTAAAGCTATTAACCCCACCTCTTTTATATAATAATAGTGTTGATGAGCCACAGCACGCAGTATTACAGAGTTGGATGTTTTGTAGAATTAATGTTACGTTATGAAAATTATGCTTCTTTATCCTGAGTCCCAGCAAGTCATTCTCCCGAGTTGAGAAAAAATTTCTCGACTGGCGTGCATAATAAGATTGGCCTTTCGTTTATTGAGAGCAAAAGTGAAATGCCTGTGTTTGACCCCTGTTCTAAACAGCTCTCGACCGTTTCTGTTCAGCTCAGTAATCAGGTTTGTACCATTTCTAGCACTATTACTTAGCTTGGCCTACCAATTGGGTCAAATCTTAAATTGACTCGTTTGGCTCTTATTCTGCATTCTTCTGAGAAATCTTGCCGTACCTATGGACTCCTTATTGGTAGTACATTATTGTTTAACCGTTTTTTACTTGCGCGCCTCTATAATGTGTTTGTTATAAGACATAATGCGTCGTTATCTCCCTTTTGGCCAATCCTGTCGGAAGGAATAAAAGAGCTGTCTGTTTTTATTACCATAAATATTGCAATTACCTTCTTAATATCTCACTTTGAACCAGAAATTCAAGAGTAACCTCAAAATATGGAGCTACAGATCCCCTTACCTCTGTTATTCAAAGACGAAATAAATTCAAAAATTCCCTTGATCCAAATCATGATGTTTATGTGTTATTTTCTTAAAGTGTAATTTATCAGTTATATAATGTATAATTTAAGCATAATCTACATGTTATTATCACATGAAAGTAAAGAACAACAATAAACCCTGCAATGGGCATAATATTTATTGAATATATATATACGAATGAGTTCCGCTGGTTTCAGGGTTTTATGTTGCTATTTTCGTTCATGTTATAGCAACTGTTATTCTTTGTTGAATAGCAGAAAAGACGGTCCAGCTTGGTCTAGGTCGTCTTATCAGCAAAGTATTTTTAAAAATCTTTCACCAGGCCAAGATATCAAAATTTTACTAACGATATAATCTGGAAAAAATATGTGTAGCTGAGTAAATCAGAAGTCACTGTGTATGTCCACCATTTTCCGTGAACTGTTTGGTACATCATCAATAAGGGTGGAAACAGTCTTATTTGTAATACTTGACTAGCCTTACAATATTATTATATTTAAATCGACGGGGAGAGGGCAGATGCATAAAGGGTGCCTTTCAAAGCCAGAATATTTTAACTCTCGTTGAGTTTCCAGATAATTAATTTCATAATTAACTGTAACTATTGTAACAGTTCATGTTTAGAGCCTAATTATAGAGAAAATGGACTTGTTTCTATTTTGAAAAGTAATTAAACTAGTGAATGAAACCTCGAAGAATGAATTCAGAGCCTAGGCCATGCTTGGTAAGATATTTTAAAGCTCATATATCTATCCCTTACAGGTTTCTAAGGCTCAAAAGATGGCATACAAGACTTGTTTTGCATTGATAAACACAGGTTTTTTCCTTAATTTTAATTTTGTTTTAACTTACTATATGGCTTAAGAGCACAATTTAAGTGATTTGAGCAGGATTTTAAGCCGTATAAAATTTTTTAAAACCTCACAAATCAGGATTTAATGAAGGTATGAGACTTTAAACACTTTCCTCATTTGTCCTCACTGGGCCTCATTTGTCCGGTAGATCAAGTTCTGGAAAATTCTCTCGTGAGAAACAATTTCTTTCACTAAATTAACTATCAGTGACATTTAGAAAGGTAGAGAAAAATTTATAAAATGTTTGATTAATTTGCTAGCTGAAAGTTAAATATACCATTCCGTTAACCAAAGCCTTTTCAAATACAATTATTGTTTTTGTTTCACAGGATTTTCTTCTTTTTTTTCAGTTCTACCACCAGCAGAAGGGAAAACCTGAAAGGACTGAAAACCTGTCAAGCATCATATAACTCCAAATTCATAGAGGCAAAAGAGCTATAAACATCTCTGAGTTGGAGGTATATAGCACCTTAAACCTGGGAAATAAGAAAAAGAGGACTGTTTCACAGTAGGTTTGATTCCTGTATTTTTCACAGTCACGTGCAACTTTGCCAATTACTTAGCAAAACTTTTCTGAACTATGATGGAAAGTAAGTTCTTGGATTCTACCAACAAAGCAGCATAGTCTAACTTTCTTGCTATTTGTTAATATTAAATTGCTCTGATACAAAATCAGGGATTTTATTTCAGTAACGGCACCAAACCGACCCTAGGAGATTCATCTATTATAGCTTACCAGATTCTTTCATATTAAATCCTTACATAAATCACATAGATGTTAGATGTCACTTGTAGTTTTTGCTCCAAGTTATCCATTCTTTTGCTGTTCAGTAAGAACCTTTACTCGGCGCATGAACACAAGAACCACAAGAAAATCAAAGCAAGTAATATAGTGATTTCTTGATAATTCTTCCAAGGCAAATGGTATTTATATTTGTACCAAAGAGTTTAGTAGTGTGGTCCACTGTCAGCTTCTTTTTTTTTCTTTGTATTTCTGGGGTTGGTGTTCCATTTATAAAGCTTCTGAAACTTTGGTATTCAAACTCTTTTTTTAACTTAATAATAATAATAGTAATAACTTAGTATAAAGGTGCAATAAGGAACAGTGCAAGGAGGAGTTTTACCTCTAAACTTTTTGAAATTTCCATTACTACTGTTCTGGCTAAAATCTGGCAAATATTATATATATTTGTACCAAAATTTTTGACGGTGTGGTCCACTGTCAGTTTCTTATTTTCTTTGTAGTTCTAGGGTTGGTGTTTCAGTTATAAAGCTTCTGAGACTTTGGTATTCAAACTCTTTTTTAACTTAATAATAATACACTAGGTACTATTATAAAGGTGCAATAAGGAACAATGCAAGGAGGAGTTTTACCTCCTACAATTTTTGAAATTTCAATTACTACTGTTCTGGCTAAGACCTCAGACATATGCCTTTCTGGTTTTGCAGATTTTTTTTTCAACATGCGTATGCTGATTGCCTGATTTTGATTAGCCATTCCAAGGATAGTCTTTCCCAAAAACTTGCTATCGTTTTTACTTCTCTTTTTCCTGATATTAGTATTTACCTAAATGTGGACAATTGTGAGTTTCTATCCTATAACTGTACTACTGCTACTGCCGTCCTGGCTAAGTGGTTGGCGTGGTGGTTTGAAAATTCTTTGTCCAAGGGGCAAAGGTTCAATCCCTAGCGTAGCCAGATATGTAGTTTGGGAAGGGGGTATGTGGCGTGACTCTATAAGCTTAGCCACAGTCGACCCAGCTCTAAATGGTCACCATGAGAAATCTGGGAAGGTAAGCAGGAAGGGTGTGCAAAAGCACAGAATGGCTGGCCCTCAGCCCCCCATTGCACTTCTTGGCTAAAGGACCATGAAACAGAAATCAGCACCACCGGTTTGGACCTTAAGGATCTAGGGCAGTCGTAGTATGCTACTACACTATATTGCTACTCCCCTCTGTTGCAAGAGCTTGACTATCCGTCTGGTAGATTGCATCTGGAGGCTTGATATCTTGACTGAAAAACACTCCCTTGAGTTTGCACCAAAACTAAGTTTACACACACAAAACAAGGCTGGTTTGGGAAAAAAAACGACATCAGCAAGCTTTTGCACACAGTCCTGGGCAATAAACAGTGGTGTCAATGGGTGGAGGTCAGAGGACCTGAGCCCCCCTATTAGATTTTGAAAATACTTCTTTGGAGGCATTTTCTGTGAAAATGCCTTTGGCAGCACGAAAACGCTGCCCAAGTAAAGAACAATGTTGCCACTATTTATTATCTTTTTTTGGTTTGTTTTAGACCAGGGTGCTTCTTATAGAAGAAGTTATCGTAGAAACTTTGAAAAGGGGTCATTCGATTGGAAAAAGAGAGGGCTAGTTCCCTTTTTAATAGTCAAAAGTGATTGGAGGATAACTAACCCCCCTCCCACACCCACCATTCCCCTAAACTCTCCTGAACAAAATTTTGAGATAACCATTTTGTTAAATGTAACTGAAAGGTCCAATGTCTTTGAGTTTGACAAACCCCCCCCCCCCCCACAGCCACCAGGTTAAGGGTTTTAAGTTATGCCCCAGGGGCATATAAGGTTTTTTTTACAGAAAACGTTGTTGTAGAAATTTCAAAAAAGGCTCATTCGACTGAAAATTGAGAGGACTAGTGCCCTTTTTAATAGTCAAAATTTATCTGAGGCAATTCCCAAAACACTTCCAATAAAAATTTTGAGACAGTCATTTTGTTGAACGTAATTGAAAGGTACAGAAATTATGCCTTTGACGATGACAACCATCACCCCCCCCCCCTACAGCCCTCAGGCCAAGGGATGTAAGTTATGCCCTGGGAGCATAAAAGGTTTTTATATAAAGCCTGGTTGTATAAACTTAGGAGGGGGCTAATTGGATTGGTAATCAGAAGTTCTAGTGCCGATTTTAAGAGTCAAAGTGATCAAAGGGAAAATACCCCCCCCCCCCACACACACACACACGTCATATTTTCCCAAAATGTATCTAGTTGAAATTTTGAGATGGTTGTATAAACTTTATGTTTACACAACCATGGTTGTATAAACTTTAGAGGAGGCTCATTTGGTGGGTTATGCTGTGGAGGCATTTAAGGTTTTAATTGAAGGGATGGTTGTTTAAATTTAAAAGAGGCCCAATTGGTTGAAAATTTCAAGCTCTAGTCCTCTTTTAAGTCAAAAGTGATGGAGGGCATTTAACCCCCTCCCCTGCGCGACAACCCCTCTTTTCACCAAACGCATCTGATTGAAATTATGAAATAACAATTTGTTCAAAATGGTCCAAAGAACATACAATAATGCCTCTAGGCTTGACATAACCCCCTAGTGCCCTTGGGATAGGGTTGTAAGATATGCCACAAGAGCATATAAGGTTTTTATGGAATGGGTGGTCGTATAAATTTCAGATGTTGCTCATTTGATTTGAAATTGGAAGCTATAGTACCCGTTTTCAGAGTCAACGTGATTTGAGAGAAACCAGCACACACACACACCCCCTCCACGCTCATCATTTCGCTTAACACCTCCAATCAAAGTTTGGAGATAGCAATTTTTTTCATCGTAGTCAAAGGGTTAGGAAATTGTGTCTGTGAGGAAAATAACCCCCCCCCCCTCCCCCACAGCTCTCAGGACAAGGGTCGAAAGTTATGCCCTGGGGGCATATAAGGCTCTTATGGAAAGGGTGGTCGTGGATGTTTTAGAGGGGACTCACTGGATTGGTAATTAGAAGCTCTAGTGCCACTCTTAAGAGTCAATATGATCAGGGAACGGCAACCCCCCCCCCAGACACACACATGTAATGTTTCCCCAAGATGAATCCTATTGAAATCGTCCCTGGGGCATTTAAGGTTCTTATAAGATGGGTGGTTGTATAAACTTTAGAGGTGGCTCATTTGGTTGAAACCTGAAGTTATAGTTGCCTTTTAAGAGTCAAAAGTGATGGAAGTGAACTAGCCCCCTCCTCCAACTAGCCTTCTTTCACCAAATGCATCTGATTGAAATTGTGCAATGGTGAATATTGTCTAAAATAGTCCATAAAACATATAACAATGCCTCCAGGGTTGACACAACCCCTCAGACCCCCGGAGGTCTCAGGGCAAAGGCTATAAGTTATGCAATTTGTTCACGGTTTACACATAGTATACGCTATTGATAAAAGGTATATATGTTTTACTTCTACTTTCCTTAAAAAAAAAATTAAGATGTGACTTTCAAGGAATGTTGAGGCAAGTGTTGAACTAAATCAAAACAAGTTATGTGTATATGGGTTGTCAAAAGGGATGACTAACTCAGGAATGACTGAGTATATTAATGTGTAATTTTCAGGAAATGATAAAGGAGATGATCAATTGACCAAAAAGGCAATTTTTGCATGTTACTGCTACTAAAACTACTGCTGCCTCTATTGTTACCACAAGTACTATTACTACTACCACTACTATTACTAAAACTACTACTTCTGTAGTGAGTACTACTAAGGCTGAAGATATTGAAAAAAATATCTGGGAAAGGTTGAGGGGAAAGTTGAGTGTATAAAGAATTCTGATGCAGATGTATGAGCCACATTTTTGAAAAAGCTTATTATATCAAGAAGAAACTTCAGGGGCATCATGAGTGGGATGTTCAGTTGACCAAAAGGTAAAATGTACCGGCTACTACTGCTGTTAATCATGCTGCTACTACTGTTCCTGTTACTACCACTACTACTATGATACTAGCACCATTAAGGCTACACATATGAAGGTGAAAATTTGACAGAATATTGAGGAAGAACTTGAACCAAATCAAAACACATTATTCACATGCAGATTGTCATAAGGGCCTATTTCAAGATTTCATCTAGGCATTAAGTTGGAACTTTTGGAGAATACTTAAAGGGGAAGATCAATTGACAAAAAGGTAATATATGCGTTTCATTACTAACACTAATACCAATGCTATTTTTGCTACTACTGCTACTAAACTAGTACTTCAGTTGCAACAACTTGTAAAGCTAAGAGTATTAAGGTGAATAGGGTATCAAAAGTGCACATCAACAATATTTTTGGAACAACTTAACATGTCAAGGTGAAACTTCTGGGGGATCATGAAAGCAAAGTTCAACTGACCAAAAGGCATTATGCTCATGCTACTACTGCTAATCATACTGCTTCTACTACTGCTTCCCCTAATACAACACTGTCATTTAGATTATCAAATAGCATTTACAAGGTTATACCAATGGCTAATAGTATTAAGCTGAGTAGTAATATAACTGTTGTGATAACTATTACTACTATACCTAAGGGTATGAAGGTGAAATTTTTAGAGAATACTAGCTGTTGGGGTGGCACTTCGCGCCCCCCCAAGCCCCCCCCCCCGCGCGCGTAAGTCGTTACGCGCCATATTGGTTACGCGCCATTGTAGTTGTGTCCCTGTGTCCCACCTGTGAATATAGATAGATATAAATATATTTTTAACTACGTAAAACTTGCGAATATACAACATTCTTGGCTGTCCCATTGTCTGAGCATATAAATAGATTGTCAGGTTTACCGACTCTTGAACATGCAACATATAATTGTCCATGGGAAAAACAATCTGTATTCAGATCTATACCTTATTATTCTAAAGATTGCCCTTGAGCTTTGTTGATGGTGATTGCTAATCAAACATTTCCTGTGTCCCCGTCGTCATTTATATATCCCCCTGTGCCCCCCGGCGTCCCCGTTGTTGTTGTTTCCCTGTGTCCCTGATTGCTAATCGAACATTCCTTGTGTCCCGGTCGCTTTCTCTTTGAGTGTCCTGGTCGTCATTTATATTCCCTATTGTGTCCCTGTGTCCCACCTGTATATATATATATATATATATATATATATATATATATATATATATATATATATATATATATATATATATATATATATATATTTAACTATGTAAAACTTGCGAATATACAACATTCTTGGCTGTCCGATTGTCTGTGCATATAAATAGATTGTCAGGTTTACCGACTCTTGAACATGCAACATATAATTTTCCATGGGTAAAACAATCTGTATTCAGATCTATACCTCATTATTCTAATGATTGCCCTTGAGCTTTGTTGATGGTGATTACCAATCGAACATTCCCTGTGTCCCCGTCGTCATTTATATATCCCCCTGTGCTCCCCGGCGTCCCCGTTGTTGTTGTTTCCTTGTGTCCCTGATTGCTAATCGAACATTCCTTGTGTTCCGGTCGCTTTCTCTTTGAGTGTCCTGGTCGTCATTTATATTCCCTATTGTGTCCCTGTGTCCCACCTGTAATATATATATATATATATATATATATATATATATATATATATATATATATATATATATATATATATATATATATATATATATATATATATATATATATATATATATATATATATTTAACTATGTAAAACTTGCGAATATACAACATTCTTGGCTGTCCGATTGTCTGTGCATATAAATAGATTGTCAGGTTTACCGACTCTTGAACATGCAACATATAATTTTCCATGGGTAAAACAATCTGTATTCAGATCTATACCTCATTATTCTAATGATTGCCCTTGAGCTTTGTTGATGGTGATTGCCAATCGAACATTCCCTGTGTCCCCGTCGTCATTTATATATCCCCCTGTGCCCCCCGGCGTCCCCGTTGTTGTTGTTTCCCTGTGTCCCGGTCGTCATTTGTGTGTCCTGGTCGTCATTTATATTCCCTGTGTCCCGGTCGTCATTTGTCTCCCGGCGCTTTGTTGATGGTGATTGCTAATCGAACATTCCTTGTGTCCCAGTCGCTTTCTCTTTGAGTGTCCCGGTCGTCATTTATATTCCCTATGTCCCGGTGTCCCGGTCGTCATTTGTGTCCCGATGTCCCGGTCTTTAATTTCGTCAGTCGACAAACATGACGTCAGTCGACACACACACACAGACAACTTATTTATATATATATAGATTTCTGAAAATTTCTGTTGTATGGATGACAACCTGCCATCCATATGCAGGTTGTCAAAAGGGCATATCATCAATATGACAGGATCAGTTTTGTGTGTGAAATTAAATGTATGATGCTTGTTGTGGGGGATGTTGAGCTAACCAAAAGATAATATTTGTATCATAATACTACTGCTTCTGCTCCTACAAATACTATTACCGCTACTACTACTACTACTGCTACTAAAGCCAAGACTACTACTATTATCTCTATTCCTACTGCTACTACTATAACAACTGGTTCCACTACTACTGCTAATAAACCTGATGATATTAAGGTGAGAATTTTGGAGAATATTGTAACTGTATTGAAATAAATCAAAACACACTATGCCCATATAGGTTGTCAAGAAAACATAGGAGCAATGCTTTGGGAATGGTTGATGGTGTTAAGTTAAAATTTTCATTGCACATTGAAGGGGATGTTGAAAAAAAGGTGCTATGTGTATACTCCTACTAATAATACTACTGCTACTACACAGGCAAAGGGTATTAAGGTGAAGGTTTCAAGGAATATGTAGGGTGATGCTGCATAAACCAAAACAAACCATGATCATGTAGATTGTCAATAGAGTGACAAAGCAATATCACATTAATGGCTAACATTATTAAGTTAGACCTCTCAGGGTAGGTTGTGATGGATTTTGAACTAGCCAGAAGACACTATATGTATACTTCTGATACTACTTCTACAGTTACTGTAACTAATGACAAAAAGGGCATTAATTTGAAATGTTTAGGGAGAGTTTCAATTATACAAAAAAACTATACAAATACAAGTTTTAAAGGACATATAAGTAATATCATAGGCAGGGCTGCTCTATCATAGCTGGTAATATCAATAATATTTAAAAGGAGCTAATTTGATTGGAAATTCAAAATTCTAGTATCCTTTTTAAGAGTCAAAAGTGATAGGAGGGTAATGAGCCCTCCTCTTTAGCTCATAATTTTTCTAACACTTCCAATCAAAATTTAAGATATGCATTTTGTTCAGTATAGCTGAACAGGCTTGAAATTATATTTCTACAACTAATTTGTAAGTCAACTCCCCACAGTTATACAATTTGCTCATTATGTTTAAAAACTAAATGTTCCCTTAAGATTAAATCAAAAAGCACTGTGTGTATGCTCATTGTAAATAAGATATCTGAGGAATATCCCAAGAATGGCTGAGGGTGTTATATGGAAACTTTTGAGGCTACTTCTGGTCTTAACATTTAACTAAATCAAAAGAATTTAAGTGTATCCAGGCTGTCAAAGATCATAAATATATTTTTTGCAATTGTATTAAGTTTTTTTTTTGTAGGACAACTAGAGGAGGTATAAAACTAAATTAAACACTACTATTTGTCTCCAGATTTTTAAAAGGATGAATGTTGTTGAAAATTGTAAAAAAAAGTTTCTTCAGTTTAAAAATAGCAGACCATACTATAAATTCTTAAAGAAAAACTAAAAACATTTAAACTATTATTTTCTTTTTCCCTGAAAATACTGTGTGAATAGAACACACAGAAATTAACTAAAACAAGAGCTAAGAGCTCATATGGCACTTGTGACAAGGCAAGAAGAGCTAAGAGCCAAGAGATCATATGGTATGAGCTCTAACAAAATTCTATGAATGATTAGATTGATTTAAAGAGGAAAATAAGAGGCTTAATGCCGGTCAGGATTTAAAATAAGAGCTCTGAGTCATGATGTCCTTCTAAATATCAAGATTCATTAAGATCCAATCACCTACTCTTAAGTTATAAATACCTAATTTTTTCTAATTTTTCCTCTCATTTTAGCCCCCTAGATGGTCGAATCTGGGAAAACGACTTTATCAAGTCAATTTGTGCAGCTCCCTGACACGCCTACCAATTTTCATTGTCCTAGCATGTCCAGGAGCACTAAACTCACCAAATCACTGAACCCCTCCCCCCCCACCCCAACTCCCCCAAAGAGAGCGAATCCAGTACGGTTACGTCAATCACGTATCAAGAACATTTGCTTATTCTATCCACCAAGCTTCATCCCAATTCCTCCACTCCAAGTGTTTTCCAAGATTTCCCCCTCCAACTCCCCCCAATGTCAAAAGATCTGGTCAGGATTTGAAATAAGAGCTTTGAGACATGAATTCCTTCTAAATATCAAATTTCATTAGTCCAATCACCTATTCCTAAGATAAAAATACCCCAATTTTCACATTTTCCAAGAATTCTGGTTTTCCCCTCAACCTCCCCTCCAATGTCACAGGATCTGGTCTGAATTTAAAATTAGAGCTTTAAAGCACAAGATCCTTCTAAATATAAAATTTCATCAAGATCTGGTCACCCTTTCACAAGTTACAAATACCTCAATTTTCAAAATTACCCCCTCCCAACTCCACCAAAGAGAGAAGATCTGGTCCGGTTATGTCAGTCATGTATCTTAGACAGGTTTTTATACTTCCCATCCAGTTTCATCCTGATCTCACTGCTTTAACTATTTTCTAAGATTTCCAGTCCCCCCCCAACTGCCCCCATCCCCAATTATGCTTGATCCAGCTGAGATTTAAAATAAGAAATCTGAGTTACGAGGTCCTTCTAAATATGAAGTTTCATGAAGATCCAATTGCTCCTTTGTAATTTAAAAATACATCATTTTTTTCTAATTTTTCAGAATTACCCCCCCCCCCCCCAATAGAGCAGATCCATTCCAATTATGTAAATTACATATCTAAGACTTCTGCTAATTTTTTCCACCAAGTTTCATCCCCATCCCTCCAATCTAAGCGTTTTCCATGATTTTAGGTTCCCCCACCTCAAACTCCCGCCAATGTCACCAGATCCAGTCGGGATTTAAAATAAGAACTTTGAGAGACGATATCCTTCTAAATAACAAATTTCATTGAGATCCAATCACCTGTTCATAAGTTCATTTTTTCTAATTTTTCAGAATTAACCCCCCCCCCCAACTACCCCAAAGAGAGCAGATCTGTTCTGGTTATGTCAATCATGTATCTAGGACTCGTGATTATTTTTCCCACCAAGTTTCATCCCAATCCCTCCACTATAAGTGTTTTCCAAGTTTCAGGTTTCCCTCTCCCAACTCCCCCCCAATGTCACTAGATCTGGTTGGGATTTAAAATAAGAGCTCTGAGGCACGATATCCTTCTAAATATCAAATTTCATTGAGATCCAATCACCCATTCATAAGTTAAAAATACCTCATTTTTTCTAATTTTTCAGAATTCATCCCCCCGACTACCCCAAAGAGAGCGGATCTGTTCCGGTTATGTCAATCATGTATCTAGGACTTGTGCTTATTTTTCCCACCAAGTTTCATCTTGATCCCTCCACTCTAAGTGTTTTCCAAGTTTTAGGTTTCCCCCTCTCAAATCTCCCCCCAATGTCACCAGATCCAGTAGGGCTTTGAAATAAGAGCTCTGAGACACAATATCCTTCTAAATATCAAATTTCATTGAGATCCAATCACCCATTTGTAAGTTAAAAATACATCATTTTTTCTAATTTTTCAGAATAAACCCCCCCCCCCAACTACCCCAAAGAGAGCAGATCTGTTCTGGTTATGTCAATAATGTATCTAGGACTTGTGCTTATTTTTCCCACCAAGTTACATCCCAATCCCTCTGCTCAAAGTGTTTTCCAAGATTTTAGGTTTCCCTCTCCCAACTCCCCCCCCCCAATGTCACCAGATCCAGTTGGGATTTAAAATAACAGCTCTGAGACATGATATCCTTCCAAACATTAAATTTCCTTAAGATCTGATCAACCCTGTGTAAGTTAAAAAAAACTTCAATTTTCTATTTTTTTTTAATTAACAGGCCCCCTACCCCCCCCCAGATGGTCAAATCGGGAAAAAGACTATTTCAATCTAGTCTGGTCCTTGATACGCCTGCCAAATTTCATTGTCCTAGCCTACCTGGAAGTGCCTAAAGTAGCAAAACCAGGACCAACAGAATTTGTGATTGCTATATGTCACTTGGTTAATACCAAGTGCCATAAAAACTGACTCCACAAAATAAGTTTTTAAAAGAGAAGTAAAGAACTCCACTAAACCAAAAACAAGCAAAAATAGAATCAAATAGTCTACAAAGCCTAAAACTACCAAAGATCAGCATCAATAAATAAATGAAATCCAAAACAAACAGAAATTAAACCAAGTTAAACTCAAAACAAGCAGAGGTTAACATGAGTAGGGCCCATCCCAACCCCTATACCTTCCCAAGGACAGAATATAATAAGCATTTTACTGAAAAAATTAGTTTTAAATGCTTTCACTTCTATAGCTTTAATAAATCAAATATTATTAACATTTTAAGGAATAAATATCAGCATATGTATATTAAACTGATAATTCCCTTGTATTTTTTCAGTAAAGTGCAAAATATATTCTGATACTGGGAAGGCATAGGGGTTTTGAGCCCTACTCATGTTAATTTCTGCTTATTTCAAGTTTGACTTGGTTATTTATTGTAATTTCTGTTTGTTTTGGGTTTCATTTTTTTATTGATACTGGTTTGTGGTAGTTTTATGCATGGCAGATTATTTTATTTTATTTTTGCTCTTTTTTGGTTTAGTGGAGTTTTTTGCTTTTCTTTGAAAAAATTATTTTGATGAAACAGTTTTTTAGTTAATTTAGGCTACATTGAAAAAAAAAGACAATTTTAATCCCCCCCCCCCCCAAAAAATGTTGGGAAATACATTTTGTCTCCTCCCAAAAATCTAGTTATGAGTTGACATTAATGGCTATATCTGATCCCCCTAGGAGGGGGCAAACAATTATGACAGCAATAATTATTATATTTGAAAAGAACAATGAGTGGTGAATGGAGTGATATATTTCTGTCTCATTTCTAGTTAATAAAGTAAATTTACATTTGTTACTTAAAAGCAATGTGTAGTTTGCTATATTCTTATTAAGGGGTATTTACCTTTTTGTTCTAGGCTATAAAAAAGCCATGAAAAGATAGGCTATATTCATTTTCTTCCTAGCTAAATTGGGGCCAAAGGGAAAACTGACAGCTGATCCTGACTAGCCTAGGTACTTCCAGTGATCTGTCAATCTTAACTAATTAAACCTATATAGACTATCTTGTTAGAGTTTAGAAGCTTGTTGACCATTTCCAGGAACGAGAATTCCAAATATATTTGTTCAAGATTAGGTAGCTTACAGTTGAACCTCACTCTAAATGAGCATTTTTAAATAATTAAAAGTAGTTTTTACATTTTTTGTTCTGGTCAGTGGATATCTTAAAGTGATACTAAAATAAGGAATTTAATGGTACTAGTCTCATTGTTTCTGAGCCATGAGGAAACTGTCTTTGTTGATTCTTCAAACCCTTACCTAATATAGTGCTGGTGCTTACTAGGGTCACTTGAGTAGGCTAAACAATCCAAATATAAAAATTAAAACGTTAAAGAGATAGAAAACTGAAAAACTACCGGCTTTTACTTTCTATCGGAACTGGGTTTTCGAGAAGCCTGTCATCTATTGATGAAGTATATAAGGTAGCGCACAGGAAATATTCTTTTTGCCCTACTTGTTGCTTGTTAAGTTGATAATTGTTAGCTGAAATGTTTGTACAGAAAGGATTGATAAAATTTAGCAAAAGAGCCCAAGTGTAAGAAGAACTTCCAAATATGCATGCTTTTTGTGCTTGAGAATTGGTAAATATTTTGCAGTTCATATAATTGACTTACCAATAAAGTGAACATACTTGTCGATGCCTTTTTTAATCTTCTTTACGAACATAATAGTCACTTCTATCGCAAATTCAAATTTAAGCACTTTTTGAGCTCTTAAAAATGAGGAATTTTCAATTAAAGTATGAGTTATCGGTCGTTTTCAACAAAATAATACTACATTTTCTCAGCGCCAAAATTATTTAGAGTTACATTAGGCTAGGTTAGATTAGTTTGGTTTAGGTTAGGTTTGGTCGAAAAGTGCTTAAATTTGAAATTGTGACATAAGTGATTATTATATTCGTAAATAACATAAAAAAAGGCATCGAGTGGTATGTTCACTTCATTGGTAAGTTAATTATATGAACTGCGAAATATTTACCTTAGAATTAATGTACAGGCGATGTAAGTTACTTACAATAAAAATAAAAGAGGGGGAAGAAGTGATGTTCGATAAGAAGAATAGCTATCAAGTAAATAGCTTCACCTACTTTAGTATTTGTTAGTGATGATGTATTCATAAAAGTAAAGGTATTTGCCAAGAGAACTAGCAAGAGAAAAGTAAAAAGGCTAAGAAAACAATTCTTACTTCATAATATGCAGAATAATCATAGTTAACACACCTTTGATACAGCCTCTCTATACTTTATCCCCTCCCCCTAATCCTATTATGTGCAAATATATAGCCCAAATTATATGTTTTCAGTGTATTCTGCCACCAATAGCTTATTTTTCCAGTTTTTATTTCGTCAAAGTTGATTCAATTCACAGGTGCATGGGTTAAAACAACTGAGACTCATTAGGTCAACAGATAAGAAATATATAATTTGGGCTATATATTTGCACTGAAGGAGGGAGGGGGATAAGTGGTAAATTATAGCGAAGCTGCATGCAAAATTTTCTAACTATGATTATTCTCTATATTAATGAAGTACTAGCTGTTTTCTTAAGATATGAAGTATATAATTTTGGCTATATATTTGCAAATCAGGGGGGGATGGGTAAAGTATTGTGAGGTTGCAATATATGCATCGCTCACACTCAGCCAGGCTCAGCACTACTGTCCTTGGAAAAAGACAGGAAGCTACTTTCAGCCACTTAGCCTGCCATAGTTGAAGTTCAGCCTTCATAGCGGACTCTGAGCTTGTTAAATCTGAGACATATAGTTGGTCCATGAATGGGATAAAAGGAAAACTCGATGGTAAAATTCTATGTGCTTTTTTGCTAGGATATCATGTGGGATGTTGACGACATTTCTATTTCATGGCATGGCAACGGTGATTTCCAGTTCTTGACGTATATACGTGACTTCCGAAAACAGCTGACCGAACTTCTCCTCAGTCTTATTTCATGTATTTAGAAATATTTCTGTCACACTTTCGACACACTGAATGCACATAGCAGCAGAGATATTTTCTGACTGCAGCAGCTTAAACAAATTCAGTGCGTATCCAAAAAAAAAAATCTGTCACAATAAGGGTTACTATATAGTCCAAGCTTAGGATGCTATTGAGTAGACTTCTGGCTTTCGACGACGCCACAGAGTCCAAATTTATCTCTGTATCTTCTAGGGCCTTAAAGATTGGAACAACTAACTGCTTTGACATCCGTATCCCATCGTGTCTTTTGACCCATCGAGTTTCGCACACTCCTTTCAGATTGACTTCAGTGTAGGTTTTTAAGACAATGCTTCGCTTGGCACTGAAATTAACTGTTTCACGAGTAACCTTCATACAGTGCTTTATATCAGGGATCTCGCTCGAATGGGAGTGGACGACACAGTGAACATTCTTGGCAATATTTGCAGAAACACCCTTATTTCACTGAAGAAAATACTAGACAAGGATGCTTATCCATCCAGCCAACTTGAAGCGTCCTTTATTTCGAGCCTGTGACATGAACTGGAAAAGGATTGTCCTTGTTTGGTTTAAAATGTCTTTTCAGTAAATTATGCTTCGTTTCATCGGCTATCAAACCTCTTATTTCAGAAAAGTTTCCAATGTCAAGCTCAACTTTAATGTTTATTTCATCACGTTTGTCTGCTACTGCCTCAGCATTTGGTATTGATTCTTAAGCTGAAGTCGAAGGTTCAGTCGCAACGGCAATGTTCAGCTGATCACTATCGGCACTTTTTTCTGAGTCAACGTCACTTATTCGTCGTTTTTTACCCCCAGCTGGAGAACACTCTAATGTTTTTCGATGTTTTCATACTCTTCCTATCTTTAGCAACACTTAGTTTTAGACTGTCAACTGAACCCGACCTGGGTTTAATTACGAGAATGACCGCTTCATCCCCTAGAGAAGGACCACCCACGAACAAATGATCCTTAAAAATAACAGTTAGCTCAGATTGCTTGAAAGACGGTGAGAAGTTGGACAAAAAATGGATTAATACTATACTGGTGACGCAATGGGTAATTACAGGGCAAAATATCATCAAAAACGGTTAACACATTACGTCTAGATTAGTAATCAACCACTATCCCTTATTCTGTGAGAAGTATCAGAAAATTATGGAAAAAAATCGCGAGATTTTTTTTTGGGGGGGACGGGCTCGGATGCCCCCTTACGTATGTCCCTCTCGTGAGTTATCGTTTTATACGTAGTTTTGTTATTTAAATGTGAATACATTTTATTGGCATAATCTGTCATATCCCTAACAAAATCTTGTTACGGTTGTAACAAAAGCTAGATTCTAAGCCTTGACAGTGGTACAAAAGGATAAAGCAAATGACAGGTAAAAAGCAGACTGGACTGGATTTTGACTATGATGAGCCGGACAAAGAAACTGCCGATCATCTAAATGCTCACCTGGCAGCGATTGTTCAATCACTTCCACCACTAAATTCGGAGGATTTTCCGCATACATCTTCAGATTTTATGGATTTCCCGATTATAACGGAATCCCAAGTTTGCGTCAAATTGAAGAAACTGAAGAAGACCAATACTACACCACTCAATATTTCTGCTGATCTCATCAATGCTTTTCTTGGATTTTTGAGTGCTCGACAAAGTTTCGACAAGCCATTACTTTGGTCAGTTTGCTTGACAGATTTCAAAGCATATAGATGAACCGGAGCGCTGGGTCAACCTCATCTCTGTTGACTTAAAGAAAGTACTCGATTTGATCTACCATAGAACGCTTATCTGAAAGCTATTGAAAAATTTTAATAAGACAATAATAGTTGCAAATTTTATTTCAGGTAGAAGTAAAAACACAAAGTACAAATCAGCCTATTCTATTCCCCAGCCAATCTACTGGGGAGTTTCCCAGGGAACAGGTGTGAGCCCTCTCCTTTTTTCGGCTATGGTAAACGAGTTGCCAAATGATGAGTCAGATCGCTTTAAGTTCGTTGAAGATTTATCCGTACTGGAGCTAGGTTGTGAGCGTTTCAAGCGAGAAAGATAAAATAATAGCGGGTTTATTACGCCAAGCTATGAAGGGCAAAATGATCGTCAATCGCGAAAAACCGCTCGTATTATTTTTTTCTTTTCTGAAGGCCAACTCATCACTTGTTTTACAGAATGTTTAAGGTTGCAGAATCAAGGATATCAAACTGTTAGGAATATATCTCATAGATTACCAAAAGTGGGAAAAACAGACAGAGAAGATGATCAAACGGGCAAACCTGGGTATCCTTTCTTTAAAAGTTCTTGATCGTCATGGTATCCCGACCCCCAATTATTGCGTATTTTCCTCACGTTTATCAGACCGCTGGTAGAATATGCTTGTCCCGCTTGACATTACGGTCTGACTTCGGACTAGAAGGAACACCTGAAAATGATCCAATACCGACCTCTTCTGGTCTAAATCTTCCAAAGTCCCTTATTGCTCCCTTTTAAAACAATTTTCCTTTATAGCTCTTTCAACAAGTTGCGACGAACAGTAATGTGTTTCAAATTTGGTATCGGTATTTTGGCAAATTCACGGCTTCGTGAAATCCTCCCCCCCCCCTGAGCATCTCCTTTCGCGTCAACGGCTCCCGAGACAAGCAGCTGAACCGGTACCTAAAATTCAGCCGGTACCAGCACGATAAATGCGTTACGCAAATAATTTTGTTCCTTCGTTTGTCAAGATTTTAAAAAATGCTCTCACTCATCAATAATTGTACATATTTATTTGTTGTTCGTTGTTGACTTTAAAGTATTTTTTATCTTTAATTTGTACTTGGAGTTACTTATTTAGTTCTTTTTACAGGTAGTTGGATTTCAATGTCTTAGGTTTTGGTTTGACTCTGTTTGTGATTAAATAAAAAAAACAAGTTTTTTTTAACTGAAAATAAGGAGCGACATTAGAACTTAAAACGAACAGAAATTACTTCGTATATGAAAGGGGCTGCTTCCTCATCAGCGCCCCGCTCTTTACGCTAAAGTTTGATTCTTTCTCTCAACTCTTCTTTTTAAAACAGTAAAACAGTAAGAATGAGCCCTTTTGCAACATTCTAGGACAACTGGGTCGATATGATCACCCCTGGGAAAGAAAACAAACAAAAAACAAAAAAAAAAACCAAATAAACACGCATCCGTGATCTGCCTTCTGGCAAAAAATACAAAATTCCACATTTTTGTAGATAGGAGCTTGAAAATTCTACAGTATGATTCTCTGATACGCTGAATCTGATGGTGTGATTTTCGTTAAGATTCTATGACTTTTAGGGGGTGTTTCCCCTTATTTTCTAAAATAACGCAAATTTTCTCAGGCTCGTAACTTTTGATAGGTAAGACTAAACTTGATGAAACTTATATATTTAAAATCAGCATTAAAATGCGATTATTTTGATGTAGCTAATGGTATCAAAATTCCATTTTTTAGAGTTTTGATTACTATTGAGCCGGGTCGCTCCTTACTTCAGTTCGTTACCACGAACTGTTTGATATTTCGAGTCAACATATAAATTTGTATGACGACGACTATGGCTGTGATTTTTATATGTTTAGTGCCTTATCTTTTAGTATGACGAGAACTGCCACTGATCGGCATGACCAGTAATGCGTTTGACAATAAAATCATTTAAATACCCTGAGCATTTGCTCCGATTCGTACATAACAGCAGAAATAAATTATATCAGAGATATTCTTTTTGGTAACAGATATCCCATTCTTTTTGTCAATAACACTAAAAAGACACTCCCGTAAAATCAAAGAAATTTCAAAATGTAAGGCTCTTGATAAGCCCTCAAATATAATCTTTGTTTCGTAAATTCGAAAAATTACAACAAATTAAAAATATTTGCACAAAAAATAATCTGAGCGTAGTTTTCACCAATAATTTTAAAATTACTAATTTCTTAAACTCAGGTAGAGATAAAATCCCAGTTACTAGTCAAAGAGGGGTTTATCAAACACCATGTGACTGCAGCAATTACTATGGTGGCAGAATCCATCAGAATTTAGAAAAACGCCAACGCCATCTTAAAGAAAAAATAGATAAAGCATTATTTTCTAATAGTTCTAATTATTCATTGGATTCTGCTTTAGGTAGCGACATTTTTAATAGCCCCAGCCACAAAATACTTTTTGAAAAACCCTCTCTCATTAATGATTATTATAGTAATGATTTGGGTAAAAAACAGGCGTTTCGGGAATCAGTTGAAATTAGACTCAAAATAAATCGTAGTATCTCCTTAAATAGGGGCTTGAGAGAATACTCATTAAATTTTTTATACACGAAATTAATTAAAAATGATCTCACGAAATATTTTACTAAACCAATAGACAATAGTAATGAACCTGTTACATAAAGCCCTTTGAGGCTTGCTGTCAAAAATACAACATTAGCTTTGAAAGCGTGTATTTGATTATTTTTATTTCATTTGAATGAATTTTATAATTTCACCTCAGTTTATTTATCAGTCCTGGTTAAACACCGTTGAAGTAATGATGCTAGGCTGTTTTAAAATTTTAAAAAGATTTTCAGTTTTAAAGTTTGTACTTTAATGTAAGTTCCTTTTTTTATATTCTTGCTTGTGCTGTGCTGAGAACGGCCCTTTGACACAGGACCGAAATATTCATTGAATTGAATTCCACAATCTTAAGAAAATTTTCCCTATTCTTTCTAAGCGTTTTTCTTTGTTTGTTTAAAAATGTTCTTTTCAAACTTCCTAAGCATTTATGCTTGAAAGTATATCAACATTGAAATAGAGCAAAGCCTTATGCTGCATTTACACACACGGGATTTCCCATGGGAAAACCCAAAGGGAAAGTCCAAGACTTATTAACATGGAAAGTTTTTATATTCACCTCTGTTAAATATCGTTTGCATAAATTTTTCTTGGTTCAAAAACCAACAATTTCTCTATGTTTTTCTATTATCTCAGAACAAAATAATTATGCACATTCTTCTTTAAAAGTAACCAGGTTATTCCTTTGCAGGCCAGAGGAAAATCATAGACCTTAGGTTCCTCTAGAACAAAAGTCTGCCGGAAATCCTGTAGTACCTACAGGAAAACCAAACGGAAAACTGTGGCAATTTGTGACAACCATCATTTTCCCCATTTGTATGAGTTATGAAATCTGAATGTAACCTAAATAAAAAATGTACTTTGGAGCGCAAATTTCAGTTTTATTGGAAATGTTTACACAGACTACAAAGAAAAACGCACTATCCTACACTAAATATGCACTATCCTTCATACAATAAACAAATGAAAGGTGATGCGATTTTTATTTCTTCTTTTTAGAGCAACACTTTAACTTCCAAGATAAAAATGGACATTTCATGATATTTTTTCATTCTCATCATCGCTTGAGCTTACTTAAAAATAAAGCTTGCAGGACTATATTGAAGGCACTTTTGGATACATTTCTATAACCAGTTTTCCATTATTGACAGAGACACTTGTTTCGCCTGTCATGCCGAATTAATTACCTACTTAGGCAATTTCAATTCTTCTCTCTTGCAATTTCTTTAGTTGAAATGAATTAACTTTTATTGAACAACTAGGCAATGTTTCCTCCACAACAATGACAGCCATGGAGAGCAATATTATCTGAACATAATGACAACCAAAACTGCTCATTGATAGAGCCAAAAATATGGCCATTCGCATTAATTATGGTGTGTAAAGGTGTATTTAGGTTGTTCTCAAGATGTATGGTAATCGTAAGTTATGGTAATTATAATGGTAATTTGGGTAAATTTTAAATATAGTAACTATGGTCATTGTAATTCATTTAAGAAATCATGGCAATTGTAACATGGTAGTTGTAAAGCAACTTGTAATTGCAGGCAAATGATTCCTTGAATTAACACGACGAAGGAAAATTGGAAAAAAAATATTTGAAGGCAAAACGGATAGAATTTGTTCCACTTTTTCCACTTGACACGAGAAAACAACTCACTCTAACAAAGGAAAAAAAAGGAAAGTGATGCCACCTCACCGAAGCAATTATCCTGAGCTTCCAAAAATTAACATTTGAACCTGGAATCTTTTGCCAAAAGAACTACAGTTACAGTCTCAATCTAATGCTATTTCAGCATTTTGGTAGAGGACTTTCAGAAAACAGAGGGAGAGAGAAAAAATCGGTAGAGCGAGAGAAAAAGGACAAGGGAGGAGGGGAGGCAAGGAAAACCACCCATTTCCAGAATAGAATCAGAACCTTTGAAGAAAGAACAATAAAGCAAGTTCATGGAGGTACTATAGCTTTCAAAGTGTTTCAAAGCAGTTTGAGCAAAATAATAAAAGGAATGGGGAACATTTCCTGAAATGAATTTTGCCATTCTCTTTCTTTTATTTTGAAGGTATTTGATTTGGCATAAACTAAGATCAAGGCTCAATCCAGGAGAGGGGGGTTACCGGGCTTAACCCCCTCCCCCCACAAAAAAAGCTTTGTCCGACATGTAAAAAAGTAACAAAATGTACATAAACAAATTTTTGATGCGTTTTGTAAAGTTTTCTGTACCCCCCTCCCCCCATAAAACCCTGGATACGCCTTTGGAAAAAAAGTGTAATTATTGTTTGCCTCCAAAACATCATTGTAGTTGCATAACCAGGTACATCTAAGCCCGAGAATCAGAATTTTATCGAGGAGAGGGGAGGCGCAGGGATTTAAAAAAGAATGCAGTTTCATGCCTCAATTTTTCCTGAACGGAAGAATTCTACTACAGGTGTATGGCATAATCATAGCCACATATATCACTCTGAAAACATACCAATTTTCCACTACAAATGAATTAAAGTCAGTCTCGAGAAAAAGATTTTTTTTAAAAATAAATATTAGACCTAGGTAGCGGTTGCTTGTTGCGATTTAGTTGTCTATAGGTGATAGAAGGACGTCACTCCTAAAAGTGAACAAAAATAGCGTATAGTAACGTAAAAAAAGACAACTGTAATAAATAAAGATTCATAGACAAAAATATAAAAATAGCAATGATAAAATCACGTATTTCCAAAATGCTTGTTTATGAGCATCTCTCCCGGACCGTCCGTCACTGCCTTTTCATAGTAGAAAGTGCGATTTTTCCTAGAAGAAATAAACACAGATTTCAACTATTAAAAGTATCTTAATACATCTGTTTGACCATTTGTTTATGTTGGTTACCAAGCACTTTGATAGAAGAAAAAAAAAAACGACCTAGATAGGTCGGAAGTCTGAGAAACCTCGCTAAGAGCCATAATTTTGGTTTTTGCAAATGACGTGTTGTGCTATGTTAGTACATCATATAAGCATTTCTTATTACATCATGTAAGCATTTTCTTATATGATGTCATGCATAGTTCGACAGTCTGGATCATCAATTGCGACAACACTAATACGGGCAGCAAAAGCAAACACCATTGCTAAATTCTCTGAAATAATCCAATCCAAAAATGTTTCAAAAGTGAAAATGAAGAGCAAAAATACGAGCGGTTAGAAGGTATGCGAAAATGACAATTAGAGCGTGTCAAAATGAAATGAATAGCAAAGAAACACGCGGTAAGAAGACACGAGACACTGAGCAAGTGAGCAAGTCAAAATAGAAAATGAAGAGCAAAGACGCACGCGGTTAGAAGAAAAGTGGTGGCGTTTCAAAAATGAAATGAAAAACAAAGACACACGCGGTTAGAAGACATGTTACACAGAGCATGTGGGCGAGTCAAAAATGAAAAATGAAGGGCGTTTAGAATACACGCGGTTAGAAGACCAGCAGCGGCGTGTCAAAAATGAAAATGAAGAGCAGACAAACGCGGCTAGAAGACATGTGACACCGAACATGTGAGCAGGTCAAAAATGAAAATGAAAAGCAAAGAAACACATGGTTAGAAGACATGCGACACCAAACATGTGAGCGAGTCAATGAAAATCGAACTGGGCAGCGAGAATCAAGACGTTCCAAAATTGAAAATAATAAGAGATGATGATTGGGTTTGGGATTTTGACATGGAAAAGTCATCAATGCCTACCATACCTTTGTTAAAAGACAAAGGTTCGGCGGTATGTATTTCATGATGACAAAAGACAAGCCAAGGTAAAACAAACTAAGCAAATTGAAAATGATAGCGATGGTTATTAGGTTTTGGATTTAGACATGAATAAGGTCATCAACGCCTACCATACCTTTCATAATAAAAATTTGGACTAGATAAATCGTTAGAAGAAAAAGAAGTTTCTGTCCCGCCACCTGAACAATTAAAAGAAACAGAGGTTCGGCAATATGTCTTTAATAATGACAAAAGATAAGCTGAGGCAAAAAAAGAAGTTTTTGTCCCACCACCTGAACAATTAAAAGAAACAAAAGTTCAGCAATATGTCTTCCATAATGACAAAAGACAAGCCGAGGCAAAAGTTAAAGGTCCAATAAGAAAAACGTAATTTTACAAAAGCATAACTTGTAATTTAAGGCCTTTTTGGACATCATGACATCAAGAAAAGGCTCAAATCGTCTACGTTTAGAAGACAAGCGATAGTGAGAATCCATATATAGAAGAGTGCCGCGTGCCGGGACCCGGCGGTGAAATGAAAATGAACAGCAAAGATACGGGCGGTTAGAAGATATGCGAAAACGACAATAAGAGCGTGTCAAAAATGAAATGAAGAGCAAAGAAATACGCGGTTAGATGAAATACAACACAGAGTAAGTGAGCGAGTAAACAATGAAAATGAAGAGCAAAGACGCACGCGGTTAGAAAAAAGTGGCGGCCTTTCAAAATGAAAATTTAGAGCAAAGACACACAGGGTTAGAAGACATGTCATACCGAGCATGTGAGCAAGTCAAAAAAGAAAATGAAGAGCAAATACACACACGGTTAAAAGAACAGCGGC